>NC_085138.1:173416018-173511018 GCF_035046485.1 Aedes albopictus
GGACAACTTTTTTGCCTAGTTTTACATATCGTCCCCTTAATGCTAGAACTAGGTAACTCGAAATTTGACGTTTTTGAGTTGAATATACCATTATATCGAGCTTTTTGAGCTCTATTATATATCCAAAGACCAATGAAGTATGAATAAAAACGACGAAAATATTCACCAGTTTCAAATCTAGGTATCTCAGTGTAGAATACAAGAACTGAATGCTATAACTAGGTAACTGAGAAAATCATATCTATTTCCAATCGCACAGGTTAAAATCTATCGGACGCTTGGACGTGGAAATGTTACTAGTCATTCTTTTGTTAGTAGATTGAAAATCTACTACTGTTTTTCATTTTAGGCCAAACCAATTTAAAATATTTTGCTGGTATTGATTTAGCTAAAACTGTGATTGTTCATAGACGATTATTTCATGAACATTTTGAGGTGTCATTTGGTGATATAGCAGGCATCCTAGCAAATTCAGTAATTACACGTTAATTACAATATGTGAACCCTTTTAAATTTGCATTCTGCAACAAGAAATTTGAAAAGAATGATATCAATAGTGGTAAAAACTAGGTATCTCAGAACATCTCTTCCATTATTCATGTTGCATTTTGAGTGCTATAACTAGGTAACTCGACAATTTTTTAACCATTTGTTGTTTTTATCAAAAGTTTAAACCAAAATAGTTCAAAACTTTTTTGTGTAGCAGAAAGAGTAGAAGCTGAATAAGCAATAAATGCGACAATATAATCATTTTCAAGGCTCCATACCTTTGGAACAATTGCATGAACAATTGTAAAATTTTCAAAGTCGTTTTTCTCGAAACTATGATTTTCGAGTTACCTAGTTCTAGCATTAAGGGGACGATATGTCCTATAGCTTTTGACCCAGTGGGTGGATTTTCAAAACCAAAATGTTTTCATCAAGGGCATTAGTTGTGCTGTCATATGCATATATGGAGATTATGTTATGCTAGAACATTTTGAAGATATAACTGCAAATGTAGTGTACATCACTTGTTCTTCACTTGATCCCGCTTTTTATTTCTATGTACATGTGATATATTTCAATGGAAATTGCACAATATTCTTTGCGTGGGTTGGGGCTATTAGATAGAAATGTCTTATGTCCTTTTACAGCAGTAACATAGACCTCCAGGTTATCCAAAACGTCCATAAGTTTTGAACTTTGTCTACTGAATACAAATAGTTGTGTTTACTTTTTAAATTACTTGAACTTGATGAATTACATTCAAACATACATTTTGAAACATGAAATGATGGTAGTCATGACCTGGTTAAGTTCTAGGCCAGTGGTGCTCAGGCTGGAGGATACCGCGGACCAAATTTGCATGACGCTTAAAACATCGATGCACAAAAACAACAAAAAGAACAATTGGCTTCTTTAGCGGTGTTGAGATAATTCCATATTCTGAATCTACATGCAAAACTGAGCCGAAATCCAAATTTTCATGGATTTTGGAGCCCGGGAACCCATTTAAAAATCAATTTGAAGTTTGTATGGGAGCGGTTTGTCGAATCACCCCTCGTCGCATTTTGTACTGGGTGGAGCTGTCAAACAGTTACCCAGCTGTCAAAAGGTGATTTCAAAAATCTCTTTGAAATTGATTTTAGGTACCAACATAGAGTTCTAAAAATCTGAAAAAAATCTGAAAAAATGAAGTTACTTCAGGAATTCCTCATTAATCGTTTCCAAGAATTTCTCCTAGAATAGCTTCCGGATTTTTTCCGAAAATTTTCCAGGAGTTTTTTGAAGATTTTAGTAAATTCTTTCCATAAGTCTTTTCTAAAGTTGATGAAATACTTCATCATTAATTTTTTTCAAAAATTAGATTTTTAACAGCTGTTTCCAGAAGATTCTTCAACATTATCTTCTAAAGTTGCTGCAAAAGTTGCTTCAAATTTATTGTTCAAATTTTCCTCAGACGTTCTAGGTATCTTTTGTGTCTTGATGCAGTTGGTTCTGGAATCTTGTTTGTAGTTACTCCTGAAAATTCTCTTTTTGTTGCTCGAGGAATTTATTCTAAAGTTGTTTAAGAAATTTCTGTTAGAGTAGCACCAGAACATTTTCCTAGGAGATGCTTCCATAATGTCCATGCAGTATCGCCACAACTTTCTCATTGAGTTTCTTCAGGTTTATTTTCTCCAGGATGAGTTTTTCCATATATTTCGCTTCGAGTTGCTTAAAATTTTTCTCCAATAATGTTTCCTGGAGTTTCTTCAAAAATGTATCCAAAAGTTTCTCCAAAAGGTCACAGGAGACGCTTTATAAATCTCGCCTGAGATTTTTTTTTCTTTAAGTTCGTTCAGGAGTTTCGATTGGATTCGTAAGTTTTGTTCCGAAAAATGTGTGAGTAATAGAAATTTAAACAAACAGTGAAAATTAAACAATATTGGCAACCAAGTTGAGATTTGTTGAGAATTTTGTCAAAAACTTCGTGCTTTGTGTTTTTACGTTCTTTGGAAAGGTGAAATGTGACATATTTGCTCAGCGTTGTATTGAAGGCGCTTAAAAACTGCAACTAATTTTTAAATGATTCAAGATTACATTTTTAACAAACTATCATTTGATTCGTACCACTTATAAATAACTATAAGCTGGCTTCGTGACTTAGCTGAAATGCCGACATATTTCGGAGTTGCGATTTTGAATCTGTTCCGGTAAGATTGTTCTTTTTGTTTATTTATCATTTAATTTGTGTTCAATACTGTAAAAATTGATCAGCAATTTTTTTTATTTCTTAATAAATTTAACGAGTTATTTCAAATATTCGTTCAAAAATTTGGATTCGTCTTAAAGTACTCCGCGGGCCGCATCTTAAGGCTTGGAGAGCCGCATGCGGCCGGCGGGCCGCAGGATGAGCACCACTGTTCTAGGCAATTTAAAATAGCTCTGGAGTTCTGATTGTAAGGCCTTTACCTGTAATAGTATATCAAACTAATGTATGCATATCAGAATTGATTTCATTAGATCCATACATGTAAATCAAAGTATTCTAGAGTTAAGGCCTTTATATCTACACCCGTAATAACGCATCGTGTTACTAGCGTATCGCGGTAACAATAAAAGACCATGTATGGTTTCCGAATTCGTAGCGGCCTTTATTCGTCCAAAGTTTAGGACCGTTTTCAATTCCTGTGCATGTAAATAACATTTTAGGGCATGTTTTAGGGTTAGGTTTTAATTTATAGTTCCTTACGTTTAGTGCATATATGTGTCTTTTAGTCTTGGTTCCGGCACTAACTTCCTGCGCACTGTCTTACTGTTCTGTCCTGTCAAGTTTTGTTGCATGTATAATGGATTTCTTGTTAAAGTAGTTCGAGTTCTTACCTCGTAGGATGAACCAATCAAGCCTTAAGATTGCTCGACTCCTCCGTACTGTAGGTTAAGTTTGTACATATAGATTCTAAGTTCAAGATAAATGTTTAGTTTTAGGGAAATTTTGCAAATTACATTATAGACTACCTTGGAATTCACTTTTAAATGAAAAATAGTAATTAGATTTATAACATTAGTGTAGAAAATTAGCTTTTAAGTAGCGATTAATATGATCTTCGTGGACTGCATATCACTTTTTCAATTCACTTTTATCTTCTACTTGTTTTGCCATCTCATCTGCCCTGACAGCCGATCCGTGACGCGCTGTCATACAGACAGTTGTGTCGACTGGCAGGGTCGATATTGTTAAGGTGGTATCCACGCCGAGGGGCTTCGGCGACAGTCCCCCCCAGTTTGGGAACTCCATCTCTGAGTTCGCTAACTCCTCTTTGCCCTTGACGTCAAGAACCGCAACGTTTACAGCTGGCCTCTCGTAGACTCCCTTCGCGGTTTGTATTGTTACTTTACGTACCTGCCCGTCGCGATTGACTGTACCTATGACGCGCCCCTTTGGCCAGCAGCTTCTCGGGAGTTCCGGATCGACGATCAGCACGATGTCACCTTCCTTGATAGGCGCGACCCTCTGGTGCCATTTGGTGCGCCTTGTTATCTCCGGCAGATATTCACGTAGCCATCTCTCCCAAAAGTGGTTGGCGAGTATTTGGGATTGGTGCCAGCCACGTCTCAGCGCGATCGAGTCATTCTCCAGCAACGACCAAGGTTTGGACCCATCGGAGCTTCCTAGTAGCCAGTGGTTCGGTGTAAGAGCAGGAGCTGCTTCGTCTTCGATGGGTACATGTGTCAGAGGTCGAGCGTTCAGGATACCTTCGACTTCTATCAACGCGTTCCGCAATTCCTCATCAGTTGGTCGTGGAGACGGTTTGAGCTCCAACAGGGTCCGCTTTACGGACTGAATCAGCCTTTCCCAACTTCCCCCCATGTGAGGGGCTGCCGGTGGATTGAAGCTCCAAGATGTCGTGGAACTGACGAACTCTTGTGCCATCTTGTTCTGATCAACGGCCTTCAAAGTTTGCTTCAGTTCGCGTTCAGAACCAATAAAATTGGTTCCTCTGTCGCTGTAAAATACAGCTGGAGCTCCGCGCCGCGCAATAAAGTTTCGCAGTGCCATGATGCAAGAGTTAGTGGTTAATGAGCTAGCTAATTCGATGTGGACTGCGCGTATGGTAAGGCATGTTAGTAGGACCCCCCACCTCTTCTCAACCCTTCTCCCAATACATACTTCCATAGGGCCAAAGTAGTCTACCCCAGTGTGGGTAAACGGGCGGACAAATGCGGCCAGTCTGCATGGAGGAAGATCTGCCATTGCTGGAGGTCGTGGGCGTGCATCTCTCAACCTACAACGTTGACACTCTGACCGGATTTTGGCGTAAACGCGGCGCAGTCGACTTATGCAAAACTTCTGGCGCACTTCGTTTATCACCGACTCATGATTTTGGTGGTGAAACTTGTCGTGATAACTTCGTACTACGAGGTGCGTTATCCGATGATCACGAGGTAGAATAATGGGATTAATAGTATCCGGTGATAGGTATTCACACGCTGCGGTTCTGCCTGCCATGCGCAGCAAACCTTGTCCGTCGATGAAGGGGCTCAGCTTGTATAGCGGGCTTCGTTTAGGGATCGCTACTTTGCTATCGTTCCGAAGGAGAACAGCAAACTCGTTTGGGATACTGTCTTGTTGCGCAGCCCGAAAGTGGAAAGTTTCTGCGTTGCGCATTTCCTCTTTTGTGATGCCGCACGTTAGCCGAGGAAACCGTTTCGGCTGGGCGTTCGCAATGAACCGGAAAATATGTGCCGTCGTACGTATCAGCTTTCTCCAGTCACGGAATCTCTCTATCGGGAACTCCGACTTTGCCGTTTCGTAGTGGACGTGAATGGTGGCGCGCAACTCTTCAGTGGTCTCTTCAAGCTTGACGGGAACAGAAGGCCATTCTTCTTCTCGTTGCCAAAGGAATTCAGGCCCTTTGTACCATCTGCTTTCAGCTGTGAGTGAAGGACGTCGCTGCCATTTGGTTCCTTCATCCGCCACGTTCCATTTCGTTGGAACCCATTTCCAGTCAGCAACGTTTGTTAGATCCAAGATCTCGCTAACCCGGGCAGCCACAAATTGACTATATCTACGGTGATCTGCGCGTATCCACGAGAGCGCGTTCCTGGAATCTGACCAGAAAACACATCGAGAGATTGTAAGGTCCAATCCCTGGATAATGAAGTTCGCTAGCCTTGCGCCAATGAGGGCCGCTTGGAGTTCTAATCTAGGAATAGTCAGGTATTTAAGCGGCGCTACGCGGGTTTTCGCTGTAACTAACGAGCACTCAACAGTCCCTGCTTCCACGAAACGGAGATACGCAACGACAGCCATGCCGTTTTCACCGGCGTCAACAAAGGTATGTAATTGGATCTCCGTATTTTCTCCTGCTGACGTTTGAAGGCGAAAGCAGCGTGGTATTTGGAGACTCTCGATTTCCGGAAGAAGCCTTAACCACGTCTGCCACTTTTCGAAACACTCCGAATTCACTGTCTCGTCCCAACTGATACCCGTTCGCCAGATCTCCTGCAGCAGCACTTTTAAGAACATTAGGTAGTGAGCGATTAAACCGAGTGGATCGTAGATTGTCATCATGGTGCGAAGGACTTCTCGCTTCGTGGGGTAGCGTTCTCCCGTCAGCAAATCTTCTCCAAGCCTGCTCCAGTTAATCTTGTACGTAAAGGAATCCGTTTGTGTGCACCACCACATGCCTAGAACCTTTTCCGTTGCAAGAGTGGATGACAAATCGAGACTCTTCTCAGCATTCAAGTCGCCGCGGAGGGCCGTCAGAACTACCGATGAATTGGACATCCAATTTCGGATTTCAAATCCTCCTTCTTTATGGACGTACCAAACGGATTTCGCGAGTTCGATAGCTTCTTGCTCTGTTTCCGTACTGGTTAACATGTCATCAACGTAGGTGCACCGTACGATTGCTGTAGCTGCAGCTGGATGCGTTTTGCTGAACCGTTCCGCGTTCGTGTTCTTAACGAACTGGGCGGTCGTTGGTGAGCAGGAGGCTCCAAACGTCATCACCTGCATGACGTAGGTGCTAGGTTCATCTTGACCTTCCTCATCTTTTAGAAAGAAACGTTGGCTATGTTGATCTTCGTTGTGAATTGCGACTTGGTGAAACATTTCACGTATGTCACCACATATCGCGAAGCGATTCTGACGAAATCTGTACAGCACGTGGATCAACGGCTCTAGCAAATCTGGTCCGGTAAGCAGCGCAGAGTTCAGCGATACCCCATTCGACGTAGCAGCCGCGTCCCAAACGAGTCTCACCTTACCTGGTTTGTTGGGATTAACGACTGGAAAAACTGGTAAATACCAGACACGTTCGTGGTTCTTTTCCAGTTCTTCGTTGGTTAGCTTACGCGCGTAGCCTTTTTCGACGTATTCTGTCAGCTTCTCTTTCACCACCCGTGCTACTTCAACATCCTTCTCCATGCGGCGTTCCAGAAGCTTGAAGCGTTTCAATGCCATCGTCTTATTGTTCGGCAAATGTTCGCTGTCTCGTCTCCATAATAATCCTGATTCGTACCTTTCTCCGTTGAACTGGGTAAGCTCCCGCAATAGATTCATAGCACGCTCATCTTCTTGGGAACGAATCTGCTTGACTGGTGACGTGACGCCAAGGCTTTCGAGTGAAAAGTACTCCTTCACCGCATGACCGAGATTTTCATCAGCTTTTTCGGTATCGTGATCGCAGCAAGAGACGTGATTTGTGTAATGAACCATGTTCAGATTGTTCCGGAGCGCCGCCCTATATCGTCCAGCCAAGGTTTGTTTTAATAGCGATCGGTTGACCGGGTCTTCCTTCGCGACTCTTCCTCACCAGCGTTGCGTGCGCATGTTGAACTCCGATCAGGAGTCTCGGCCGGACATCACGATAGGATTCTACGGGAACACCCTTCAGGTAGTAGTATTCAGACTGTAGCTGATGAACATCAAGTGTTTGACTGGGTAGCTGCAACTCTGTAACGGTACGAACGTCCTCAAAACGGAAGCGATTTCCCTTCAGTCCGGAGATGTCAATTTGAACGCTGCGTGACTCGTCTTCCGATCTATGCAAACCACCAGTCCATTTTAGACAAAGTGGATGGCGTTCTCCGGAAAGGTTCAGTTCCTTGGCCAACTCTTCGTCCATGAGCGTTTTCGAGGATCCGTCATCCAGAAGGGCGTAACAGTGTACAACAATTCCACAGCCGTACACTATGACTGGAACATAACGGAAAAGGATGGGACTTGCCCCCGACTGATGTGTGTTACAGGACTGCTCTTCACGTTGTGGTTTCACTACCGCCGCCGTTTCTGCATTCAGCTCCTTATGCAACAAGGGATGGTGCTTGTAGGTGCATCCGCTCACGCCACATTGCTTCGATTCACAGCCTCCTTTGTGTTGCTTCAGACACTTCCTGCAGATTCTAGCTTCACGAATTGTAGACCACCGTCCGTCATAAGACAGCCCTAGGAACCTTCCACATTTAGCGAGAGTGGCGCAAGTTCCTTTGCAGACGGTGCAGGCCTGAGAGTAGACCTTCTTATGTGTCCCTGTAGATCTGGACATACTTGTTGATGATGCCTGGTGATCCTCCTTCTTCCAGCTTGGCTGATCGGTGTGCGTGTTCAGGAATGCCTTTGATTTTTTGCGCGGTTCCTGACTTTGCTGTACTTCTTGATTCCTGCGCGGCTCTGCAACTAGGCAAGCGTCTTCTGCCATATCGTACATCCATTTGCTGAAGGCCGCCAGGTTGACCTTCCGAAGGCTGCGGGTATGCCTTGCCCATTCCAGCTTCATCGAAGCAGGGAGCTTTCCAATCAGCTCGCCCAGTAACGACGTATCTCGCATCAAGTCCCTCTGTCCGCACGCATCGATCGTTGCTTCGAGATTCTGAACTGCCAGCGCAAAGTCGATCATTCTGTTGATTGAATCTGGCTTCAGCGGCGGCATGGCAATTATCTTGTCCCTCAGCGAATGAATCACGAAACGCGGTTGCCCAAAACGCAGTTTTAGGGCACTTATCGCTCTATCCACAGTTGACGGATGAAGCAAAAAGCTCTTCACTGCGACGAAGGCGTCTCCTCTCAAGCAGTTTCTCAGCCGAATCATGTTTTCGTCGTTGGTGTAGCCACACATCCGAGTCGTGCTTTCGTAGGTGGAGAAAAATATCGGCCACTCCTCGGGGTTCCCTGTGAAAGGTGGCAGATCCTTCGCAACAACTTGACGAGCTGCGAGTTGGTTACGGTTCAGGCTACAGTTTAACTGGTTGCTGCGTGTAACACTTTTCTGCATGCTCCTAGGGTCCATCCTTGGTGTAGAGCGCCGAATCGGATTGAATTTCGATCCGTTTTCTTGAGGATCGTCATCGATGTTTTCCTCCGATGAACTTCCGATGTCCTCGTCTGCACCTTCGCTTGAGTCCGTGCTCTCGTCATCCGTGTCCGAGTTAACTCCGTCACGCAGCCAATCCTCCACTTTGGAAGCCCCATCTACTTCATCACCGTCTTCTGCGCCTTCGACCTGCTCATCGAGTTCGGCGAGTTCTTGGAGTACACTGTACTGCTGCTCTATTAACTTCTTCTTATCTTCCAGCAGGGTTCGCTCAGCATCTAGTTTTTGCAGTTGCAGTTCCAGCTGTGCTCTGGACGACTTCCGCGAAGTTCCCGATTTCACCGATGCTGCCTTTATACACTTTGCCGGCTGATCCCCCAGGTGCTTCCGTTGTTCCTGTAGATCTGGTTGCTTCGTCCCGGATTCCTTCTTCGCTTTGCCTGTAGCCTTCTTTTTTGGCGCTTCCGTCCTCGTAGTTTTGGAACTGCGACGAACTTTCCGATTATCATCACACTTCACACACCGCCACTGTTTTTTCGCGATACGATCATCGACGCCCACGCAATTGTAATGGTGCCAACCATCACAATCATCGCACTGCACCATCCGGCTGTGATCCGCGGAACGACACGTTTGACAACTGTGACCGATCGTTTCAGACTGTTTGTCCCGCGGGGAAGGGATATTGTGTTCCCGACTTTTCGACGACCTACTTTTGACAGAGGGTGCCTTTTTGTCCCCACCGGGTTTGAGAAGGGTATCTTTATTTGGGTTCAACGTTTGGGATTCGTGAGGGGGGTCTACATACGCGTCATTAGACTGATTAGCTAAGCTCTTACCTTGATTGCCAGTAGTGGCAGCAGCATTGGCCGAGTCCGACATCGTTCTTCGATAAACGAATTGAAAAATTTGTTACTAGCGTATCGCGGTAACAATAAAAGACCATGTATGGTTTCCGAATTCGTAGCGGCCTTTATTCGTCCAAAGTTTAGGACCGTTTTCAATTCCTGTGCATGTAAATAACATTTTAGGGCATGTTTTAGGGTTAGGTTTTAATTTATAGTTCCTTACGTTTAGTGCATATATGTGTCTTTTAGTCTTGGTTCCGGCACTAACTTCCTGCGCACTGTCTTACTGTTCTGTCCTGTCAAGTTTTGTTGCATGTATAATGGATTTCTTGTTAAAGTAGTTCGAGTTCTTACCTCGTAGGATGAACCAATCAAGCCTTAAGATTGCTCGACTCCTCCGTACTGTAGGTTAAGTTTGTACATATAGGTTCTAAGTTCAAGATAAATGTTTAGTTTTAGGGAAATTTTGCAAATTACATTATAGACTACCTTGGAATTCACTTTTAAATGAAAAATAGTAATTAGATTTATAACATTAGTGTAGAAAATTAGCTTTTAAGTAGCGATTAATATGATCTTCGTGGACTGCATATCACTTTTTCAATTCACTTTTATCTTCTACTTGTTTTGCCATCTCATCTGCCCTGACAGCCGATCCGTGACGCGCTGTCATACAGACAGTTGTGTCGACTGGCAGGGTCGATATTGTTAAGGTGGTATCCACGCCGAGGGGCTTCGGCGACACATCGTTTGCATTTCAAACTTGGTAAAGTGCGTTTTGGTAGTCATAGAAGATCAGTTGCACACTAAGTTTTTTCGCCGAATCTCGGAAAACCGTTTGCCGAGATTGGCACCGCCGAGTGCTCGGCAAACATCTTAGCAAAAAATCGATTTGCCGGAAACTCGGCAATCATAGAAATGACAGCTATTAATTATTTGTCGAGATTCTCAGCAAATATATTAGCTGAATCTCGGCAAAATAATGTCCAGAAGAAACGGATTTGCTGAATCTCGGCAAATTGATTTGTTTTTGTTTCTCAATGAGAGAATAGTTGTTATTCATAAAATTAAGATGGGTTCATAATCATAAAAAATCAGTATAAAAGCTTTATTATTGCACATTCTCCAAAGTTTTCATAGAATTCTAATGAAAAATAAATAATTTATTGCTGGAAGTGCTAATTTTTTGTTTTGCTCCAAATCAGAAAAATACATTCAACCAGGATTGAACAGCTCCCCAGATGCGACCAGCTTCTCGAAGAACACCATCAATCGGTTTATTTGCTATTCTGTAATAGATTTAAAATGAAATAATAGCAATAATCACTTACAGAAAGAACTTACATTCACTTTTCTATCGTTCGGAACAGCACCTTCGTCGTCTCGTATCACTGCTTTGTTTTGGTATATTTATTTTCTGGCAGAGACAGGTGGCTGCAAAACTGACAGTTCTTTTGCCGCAGCAATAGATGAGAAGATTGCTGAATTTTCGGTAATCTCGTTTGCTGATTTCAGTAAAATCAGTGTTTACCGATGAAATCAGCAAAAAATGCTGTCAGTTTTTCCAGTTATCAAAGAATTTGCTGATATTTCGGTAAAACATTTTGGACAATCTCGGCAAAAACGTGTAGTTTGCTGAACTATCAGCAAAATCTGGAGTTGCCGTTTGAAATCAGCATTTTTTTCTGCCGAGCTCAAGAATCTTTTTTAAGTGTGTGAAACACACTTGAATACACATCATAGAGGCATCCTGGATCATCCGAACTATTCTGAAGTTGAGAAAAATGGTTTAAATTTGAAATGGTAGAACAACAGAAGTGCACAAACATCAGAGTTTGCCCATTTGACTCATACACATAGTGCAAGCCATGAGAGAGAAGTTTCCAGTGCATCAGAGATATGTGAGGTCACCTTTCAAATTGATGCAAATCCCTTCAGTACATGTTTTAAACGTATTGGTTTGGAGCTGTCCACGGATGCGTCATCATCAAGCAATCAAAGGAGAAGAATGGAAAATGCGACGGTGGCAATCCAACGGGATCAGTGAAGAAAAGGAAGCCGAAACTTCCGCAGCAAACTCAACGGCCCGAACAGGCGCGCAAGGAGAAGATTCTTCCGATCTCCGTGAAGGTACACACTAAGATTTTTTCGCCGAATCTCGGCAAACGTATTGCCGAGAATGGCACCGCTGAGTGCTCGGCAACCAGCTCGGCAAAAACTGAATTTGCTGAGATCTCGGCAATCTCAAATTTGACGTTTGTTATCAAATTTGCTGAGAATCTCGGCAAAAATCTACTGAACGCCGCCATTTGGGTTTATTTTTATTGTACGCACGAAAGAAAAATAAAAAAAAAAAAAACAAATTTTTGGATCTGAACAAAGCATAGGTTAATTTTATTACTTAGTTTATTTATCAAATGTAACACTTGTAGTATCATTTTTTGCCTTTCTCGTACACCAAGGTGTACCGAAAGGCTATATGTTCACTCCAAAAACGAAAATTTTATAGAGCCCTCGGAAGGGTCAAGTCTTATATACCAATCGACTCAGCTAGACGAGTTGAGATGATGTCTGTGTGTGTGTATGTGTGTGTGTATGTATGTGTGTGCGTATGTGCGTGTGTGTGTGTGTGTGTGTGTGTACAAAAAGGTCACCTCATTTTTAGATAGTAAATATCAACCGATTTTAACGACCGACGGTTCATTCGACGCGGTATATAGTCCCATTGTTTCCTATTGAAAATGGTTCAGATCGGCCCAGCCGTTCCGGAGTTATGGCCATTTAGGTGTTCCGGATCGGCACCCCAGGAAGGGGCCAGATATAAAAACGCTACAAACCCATGCATGCGACACATGAAACCACGGCATTTTAAATAACCTGATGAACGGTAAGCAGGAAAATAGTCTCAGACCATATTTGAACCGGTCGTGTTCCGGAACCGGTTCCGGGTGTTCCGCCGGAAGTGGCCAATTATGAAAGTGAACCAAACCCATGCAAACGACACATCAAACACTGGCTTTTTCGATGACCTGATGAACAGTAGGCAGGAAAACATTCTCAGACCATATCTGAACCGGTAGTGTTCCAGAACCGGTTCCGGGTATCCCGCCGGAAGTGGCCAAATATGAAAGTGAACCAAACCCATGCATGCGACACATCAAACAGCGGCTTTTTCGATAACCTGATGAACAGTAGGCAGGAAAACATTCTCAGACCATATCTGAACCGGTAGTGTTCCAGAACCGGTTCCGGGTGTTCCGCCGGAAGTGGCCAAATATGAAAATGAACCAAACCCATGCATGCGACACATCAAACAGCGGCTTTTTCGATAACCTGATGAACAGTAGGCAGGAAAACATTCTCAGACCATATTTGAACCGGTAGTATTCCGGAACCGATTCCTGGTGTTCCGCCGGATGTGGTCAAATGTGAAGGAGAACCAAACCCATGCCTGCGGCACATTAAACAGCGGATATTTAAATTATTTGATGAACGATTAGCAAGAAAATAAGCTCAGACCACAACTAAGATCTCTTTAAAGACAACCGATGGTGTTCCGGAACTGATTTAGGGTGTCCCGCCGGAAGTGGCCAAATGCCAAAAGGCACCAAACCCATGCATGTGACACATCAGATAGCGGCTTTTCAGATAACTTGATGAACGGTTAGCAAGAAAATAGGCTCAGACCATATTAGACAATATCGGTAGTGTTCCAGAACCGTTTCAGTTGTTACGCCAGAAGTGGTCAAATGCACAAATGAACCAAACCCATCCATTAGACGCATCAATTCATGGCTTTTTAGTAAGCCTGATGAACAGTTAGCAAGAAACTAGTCTCAAACCATATAAGGGATAATCGGTATTGTCCCGGAATCGGTTCCGGATGTCCCGCTGTAAGTGGCCAAATGAAAAAGTGATCCTAACCCATGCATGCTATACAACAAATCGTGACTTTTTAGATAACCCGAAAAACGGTTAGCAAGAAAATTGGCTCAGACCGCATTCAAAACTACCGGTAGTGTTCAGGATTGGGTTTCTCGGGTATCCTACCGAATGTGGCCAAATACAAAAGTGAACCAAACCCATGCATGCGACACGTCAAACCGCGGTTTTTTTTAATCCTGAGGAACGATTAACAAGAAAATAGGCTCAGACTACATTAGAGGCTACCGATAGTGTTGCAGAACCAGCATTGGGTGCTTCACAGGAACAATAAAGGTGAACAAAGTCAATGCAAGCGATAAATATGTGTAAGAGAACACCATCTTGACTGAACTAAGACCACATATATACAGACGTCTCACTCTACCCACTAACCATCGTGCTTGTTTCAACGGTTGAATCAAATATAAATCAAGCCCAACTTTACCAAACACCGTATGTAACATAGAGTAATGCGTGGCAAAAGTTCGCACCTAACAGTCTTTATCAAATAACTATTAAACAAAAAGAAAATAATATCATTGTTTCTCGTTAAATGAATCCCTGTCATGTTGCCTTCGAAACGTAATACTAGATTTTTTCACGTCCCTTTGGTAGTTCTAGTAATAAAAATTTTAATTCAAGTACTCAAATGCGAACTTTTGCCCCATAGTGTGAAGTTCATTTATTTCATGTAAATTCATGTTCACCATTTCACTCTATGCACGAAATGTGTTTCTTTTAATTCATGACATTACATGCCAATTGGAACACGGCCTGGTACTCAGCTTTAGTATACAGTGTATTTTATGAACATTTCCAAAACTTATAACAAAGAGCGTTACTGAAGTTGTCAAAATACATTGTCAAGTAATTACAATTGTAAGTGTTACACAAACTATTTGAAAAAAAAATACAAATATGCTGCAAAACTTTTGAACGGGACCGTAATTTTAATCTAACCTTCGTCAGTAGGGTGAAGCATTATAAGTATGAATTAACAAACTAAGCTATGAAAGACCCCCAAAAAAGTACAACGTAATATTCCCAAAAACTTTCAAAGGTTGACATGAATATGGCGAATTCATTTTTAAAAGGCGAACACACTGATTGTCTTATAATCGATTTTCTTCCAAAAATAGGTAAGTTCAAATCCTTTTTCAGCACGATTTAAAGGTGCATACTACATATATTATACATAATATTAGTTTCTATACGAATTCGTCATTGCTTTAAATGTTTTGTAACTATATTGATGCACTAGATTCAGAAATAGATTGTACGACATTTCCCCGAAAACCAGTTCCCCGAATGAAGTTTCCCCGAAAGGTATTTCCCCGAAAAACGATTCCCCGAACGAACCGTTTCCCCGAATTTACCGTTTCCCCGAAATATTTATAATACTACTTTTAGTACTGGTTTCTAATCATTTTCTTGATTAATTCCATTGTCTGAACTAGTCATTGAAACGAAGTAGCGGAAAGTTAGCCTGAGTACAAAGTGTGCGCATGTGTAGTCTTTAGAAAGATATCAAGTTCATGGAAACATTCACATCTAATTGATATTGTGCATTCCCTCTTACCATGAATTCTTCGAGTTATAATGTTCTTCATGATGCTTCAATGAGGTTTGCTTTTTTTGAATATTGGTCGTTCTTTTCTGTTGTACTGATTGAAAATGACATGGCACTCGACTAAGACCACGCTCATCATAATTTTCCCTTCTTTTATTCATAGGCTGTTCTTTCTATTTATTTTTGAATTTTCAATCGATGAAAACGCGCTTTAAACGCATAATACTTTTAAAACGAGTCATCGTGATTATGGTAGTAATCGGCTAAAGTTCATTGTCATTGTAAAACACATGATCCAGATGACTTCAACTTTAAGTCTTAAAGTATTCTTGCTAGCGTAAGAAGTCTATGAGCACAATTTTAATGTGTATTAACAGGCTTTAAAACAAAAGTCAATGTAATTCAATTTGTTTGACAAACAGATTTGAAGCTAAGCACTCTTCAGTTTTTTTTTGTTGTAAATCAATGGATTAACCATGACCGAACTAGAATTTAGAATTGACATTTCTACAGAACATACTAGTAGTTAAACCGCCGGCAATATTTTGAAAGAACAGTAGGGTGCGAGTACCGGTTTTGGCCAGTCTAAGGAAAATCATTTTTATAAAAATAACCAATAATCCAATGAAAACTACCAATGTGTTAAATGAAAGGTTTCGATCCATTCTTTATGAGAAAAACGCAGAAATCAAGCTAGTACTTGATTTTTGTATTAAAAGTGGCACTGGCCAAAATAGAAGTCTTGCCGCAGTTTTGGCCATATTCTCAGCTTTGGTTTCTATTTTGGCCAATCACATGTATTTCTTATGGGAGTGGCCAAATTAGAAGCACCCTGGCCAAAATAGATATATGGGAGCTGATTTTTTAAGGAAAATAATTTTTTCTTCCAGCTTTCAATAAAAATGTATGGTTTTCACAGCTGTAATCATCATATTATAATAGAATATACTAGTAAAAAATAAATGTATGCTGAGTTAGATCGTAACAGGTTGAATACAGCACTATGGCCAAAACTCCGGGCTGGCCAAAACTGAAGCTTCTACCCTATATGATGAAAGAAGGGAGAATCTTTGATGAAGATTTCTACTATAACGTCTATAGATACCTACTAGAACAGTCGGTCACAAAAAAAAAAAAAATATAGCAGCAGTCAAATAACTGATGATTGATTGAGCAGTTCTACTTGAAAGAACAGCCTATGTTTGAAAGAAGGAAAATTTTATTAAATGAAAGGTTATTAGTTTAGCCAAAAAGACGCTGCTGGATCTTTAGGCAGAAGTATGTCAGGCCGAAGTACGTTAGGCTGCAATCATTAGGCCGAAAGTATCATTATGCCAGACGAGCATCATTACAACTGAGTTGAAAGCCAAGAAAATACTCAGTTTGATCATATATAACCCAATACTCAAAAGAACAGCCGACTTCTCAAAGAAGGGCAATCTGTCATAGGACAGTCAGTGGTTTGATAAATTACTACCGGCAATACGCTATGCAATATTACAACTAAAAACCAATACGTGTTATAAAAAGAGGCGAAATTTTCAGATGGAATGTTGGCAGGGTGATCACATCCCAAGTAACATTGTTTAGTCAAATACACTAGAAGAGGTTCTTAGAACCAAAATAAAGCCAAAATAATAGATAGAAAGATTTATGGCGGTTTTCAAAACCTCTACAAGACTAATTGCCTATCAGCATGTTACTTGGGTTGATCATCAGCACTTCAGTAACAGTATAACATCAATATCAAGAAATCATCTATGTGAGAAAAGGGAAAAGAATAAAGAAATATTGTAAAATCATGGAAGTATATCCCAGTATCCATAGAATTCCCTAGATTCGATTTTGGGGCAGCAGGGACGGATGTCCTGGGGCCTGACGCACCCCCCCGCTTGCGAGTCAGCCGCGTAGTTGCCGGCTAAGAATAGGACTACTAACCCCAATTCAAGGTGTCAAGCGACCCGTGCCGAGGAATGAGTGATCGAGGGGGTGAAAAAGATGCTCGATCTTTAACGGAGCCTGTGGGGCACCTGGGCACCCCCCACAGTAAGCTGTCCCTTACCGCGTTAATGCAGAGCTCTGGCGTGGTGGACATTCTTTCTCGTGCGACTCGTGGGAATCAAATATGAGTAAAAATCTTAAGAATCAAAATACAGGTGGAAGTAGCGGTGCGATCAACCCCTTCGCAAGAAGCGGGTTGATGAGGTCTCCTACAAGGAGAAGCGAGGAGTCAGGTGCTGGAAGCTGCTTACGCAGCTCAAGCGTGGGAGCTCCTGTCCACTCCACGGCAAGCCAGCCGGCGGAGGTCATGGACGGAGCATGGTTGCTGAGGGCCATCAGCCAAGTTGCAGAAAAAGGACGGCCCGCATTTGAGGTAGCTGAGCAGCAGCTTGGCAAAATTATCGACTTTGCGACAACCAAGTCGAATATAAGCAAGGACCTGAAAACGGCCTTGCTTCGGCTTAGGGCGTCTGTCGATAATGCCAAGCAGGAGCACGCGGTTGCGTTGCTGGCTGCAGCAGCGGCGGAACCCGCAAAGGAGAAAGCGTCTAAGTTTACACAAACGGAGGCCTTCTCCTTCGCGGGTAGTCCGAAGAGAGTGGAAGCGAATGCTCGCGACAAAAGCGACAAGCATTCGCAGAAGCGGGCGAGGCAGCCGTCAGGTGAGGAGCTGTCTGGCGGCGCCCGCAAGGCCAGGCGTATAATAACCCCGAAAGCCGGTGGTAACGCTGGAAAGTCGGACCCCAGCCAGGGTTCCCGGAAAGCTGGGAAGGGTGGGCCTGAAAAGGCCGGCCCGTCCCGGAATGATGGGAACAAGGGGTTGCGACCAATGGTGGGCCCTCAGCAGCCACAGAGCAGGGCGATCCAAGGAGAGGACCCTCCTTGGACAAAGGTAGAGCGGAAGAGGAAGAAGAAGGGGAATCCGCAGGCAGAAGTGCAGGTCGCCAAGCCAAGGCGTAGGAAGGCAGGTGCCAGGCGCGAAAAAGGTGACGCTATCGTCATCAAGACCGAACAGTCGAAATACTCGGACGTCTTGAAGGCGATGAGGTGCGACGCCAAGCTCGAGGGTCTTGGAGCCGACGTACGCAGTATCAGACGTACTCGTACGGGCGAAATGATCCTGGAGCTTAAGCGCGAGAAGGATCACAAGGGCGCCGCCTACAAGAGGCTGGCAGAAGAGGTCCTTGGTGATGGAGTGGAGGTGAGGGCTCTTACGCATGAGGCGACTCTGAAGGTCAAAGACCTAGACGAGATCACCGAAGCGGAAGAGCTCGTCACGGCACTGCGGCAACAGTGCGATGTTCAGGTGGCCGCCACAGCCGTCAGGCTGCGGAAGGGGCCAGCAGGGACACAGATAGCTCTGGTTCAGCTACCTGTGGCGGACGTTAAAAAGTCCGTTAAAGTAGGGAGTATTAAGGTGGGCTGGTGTGTATGTCACCTGACATTCCACGAGCCACCTGAGGTTTGCTTCAGGTGTCTGGAACCAGGACACAAGTCGTGGGACTGCAAAGGCCCTGACAGGCGCAAACTGTGTAGGCGATGCGGCGCTGAAGGTCATAAGGCCCAAAGCTGCACGAGTCCGCCCATCTGCATGATCTGTACCGGGAAAACCTCGAAAAACAGACATGCGATGGGTGGTCCAGGGTGCCCGGCCTTTAAGAAAGCCGCAGTGAGCAACAAATCACAGTGCAGGTAACGCAGCTGAACCTGAACCACTGTGATGCGGCTCAGCAACTGCTTTGTCAGGCGGTTTCTGAGTGGGAGACGGATATCGCCATCATTTCGGACCCATACCGAGTACCCGCCGGCAACGGCAACTGGGCCTCGGATGGGACCAGGAAAATGGCGGCGATATGGACGACGGGTAAATACCCCATGCAGGAGTTGGTGTCTACTACATATGAGGGCTTCGTGGTCGCCAAAGTAAACGGGGTCTTCTTCTGTAGCTGTTATGCGCCTCCGCGGTGGCCGATCGAGCAGTTCACGCAAATGCTGGACCGCTTAACGACCGTGCTAACAGGGCGAAGGCCGGTGGTAATAGCGGGCGACTTTAATGCCTGGGCCGTGGAATGGGGAAGCCGTTTCACGAACCAGCGGGGTCAGATCCTGCTAGAAACACTGGCCATCTTAGATGTCGACTTGGCTAATGTCGGTACCAAGAGTACCTTTAGTCGAAACGGAGCGGAGTCAATTATTGACGTGACCTTTTGTAGTCCTGGCCTAACAAGTAGTTCGAACTGGAGAGTAGATGATGGCTACACTCACAGCGACCACCTGGCGGTTCGCTACAGTATCGACTACAATAACAGCAGACAGCGGATAGAAGAAGAGGCGGCTAGGCCAAGGCCAAGCCCTCGCAGGTGGAAGACATCATACTTCGACGAAGGGGTATTTAGGGAGGCGCTCCGCCGTGAGCGAAACTTAATCGGTTTAGACGGCGACGAGCTGGTAGCGGTGCTCTCACGTGCGTGTGATGCGACCATGCCTAGGCGAGTCCACCCTAGAAATGGGAGGCCACCGGCTTACTGGTGGACCGACGCGATTGCGGACCTGCGCCGCGCCTGCCTACGGGCTAGGCGGCGGATGCAGCGAGCACGATCAGAGGAAGAGCGAAACGAACGGCGGGTGGTGTTCGCCGCTGCAAAAGCCGCGCTTAAGACCGAGATAAGAGCAAGCAAAAAGGCCTGCTTTGAGGGTCTCTGTCAGAGTGCCAATACGAACCCGTGGGGTGACGCCTACAGGATCGTTATGGCCAAGACGAGAGGTGTGATGGCTCCTACAGAGCAATCTCCAGAGATGTTGGAGGGGATCATTGGAGGACTTTTTCCGCGTCATGATCCTAGTCCTTGGCCTCCTTTCGTAGGACAGCCGGGGACTGGGGCTGGCGATGAGGAGAGGGTCACCGATGTGGAACTTGCGGGGATAGCTAAGTCCCTTAGCGTAGGTAAGGCCCCAGGTCCGGACGGAGTTCCGAACCTGGCCTTAAAAGTAGCTATTGCAGAGGCTCCCGAGATGTTCAGGTCTGCTATGCAGAAATGCCTGGACGAGGGAGTTTTCCCAGAAGCTTGGAAGAGGCAGAGCCTGGTACTATTGCCAAAGGCGGGGAAACCACCCGGAGACCCGTCGGCATATAGACCAATATGCTTGATTGACACGGCGGGGAAGGTGCTCGAAAAGATCATCCTCAATAGAATGTTGCGGTTCACCGAGGGCGAAAATGGTCTTTCGAGTAACCAGTACGGCTTCCGGAAGGGGAGGTCCACCGTAGACGCTATCTTGTCGGTTACAAAAACCGCCGAGAAAGCACTCGAGCCTAAGAGGAGGGGAATTCGCTTTTGCGCGGTAGTGACTCTGGATGTAAGGAATGCGTTTAATAGCGCCAGCTGGTCTGCTATTGCCGATGCGCTCTTGCGTCTGGGGATACCGGAGTACCTGTACAAGATTCTCGGAAGTTACTTTCAGAATCGTGTACTAGTCTACGACACGGAGGTGGGTCGGAAGTGCTTTCACATAACCTCAGGAGTCCCGCAAGGCTCCATCCTGGGTCCGGTGTTATGGAATGTCATGTACGACGAGGTGTTGAGGTTAGAGTATCCAGTGGGAGTGGTGATTGTCGGATTTGCCGACGACATTACGCTCGAAGTCTACGGTGAAACGATCGAGGAGGTAAAGTTGACTACCAACCACTCGATCAAGGTTGTGGAGGCGTGGATGCGGTCCAGGAAACTGGAGCTGGCTCACCACAAGACAGAGGTGACGGTTGTTAACAACCTGAAGTCGGAGCAGCAGACGGAGATCAGTGTAGGAGACTGTACTATCCTGTCAAAGCGCTCCGTCAAACACTTGGGCGTGATGATCGACGATAAGCTTACCTTCGGTAGCCACGTCGATTATGCCTGTAAAAGAGCCTCCACAGCTATTGCGGCACTGTCCCGGATGATGTCCAATAGCTCTGCGGTGTACGCCAGTAAGCGCAAGCTTCTGGCTAGTGTTGCTACATCCATACTTAGGTATGGCGGCCCGGCGTGGGGCACCGCGCTAAGTACTAAATGCTACCGACGGAAGCTGGAAAGTACTTACAGGCTTATGTGCCTGAGGGTTGCGAGCGCGTACCGTACCGTGTCACACGACGCTCTCTGTGTCATTACTGGTATGGTGCCTATCAGCATTCTTATCAGTGAGGACATGGAGTGCTTCGAAATGCGCGGCACAAGAGGCATACGCAGGACTGTCAGGATGGCCTCTATGGTCAAATGGCAGCGCGCGTGGGACAGTTCCACCAAAGGAAGGTGGACCTATAGGTTGATACCGAGGGTAGATAGTTGGATTAATAGGCGCCATGGGGAAGTCACATTCCACCTGACACAGGTCCTTACAGGTCATGGTTGCTTCCGACAGTATCTACACCGTTTCGGGCATGCGGATTCTCCCGAATGCCCAGTGTGCAATGGTTTAGAGGAAACGGCGGAACACGTTTTGTTCGTGTGCCCGCGTTTTCGCACAATGCGTGACCGCATGCTTGCCACATGCGGGGAGGACACAACTCCGGACAACTTGGTCCAGAGGATGTGTAGGGATGAGTTTGGCTGGAACGCCGTTTCAACGGCTATTACCCACATCGTCTGGGAGCTACAGAGGAGGTGGCGCGTGGACTCGGAGAATGGCTAGTCCAGATGCAGTACAAGAGGTGGTCCAGGGGTTCGGAGTCGGCTTCGTAGGTCATACCGGTGCCCTGCGGTCGAGATCGACCCTTACAACGATTAAGTGGCCGCGGAGAGGAAGTCCCGGTAGTGGTGCTGTCGTGGCGTCGGTCTACTGGGTTGGATCCGAGCCCGCGGTTGGAAAGGGGTCCCCGGCAAGGGTCGGGGTAGGTGAGATCCTGCTGTCTGCAACCTACGGGTGCATCTGATAGGGCCTGAAGGGTAGTGATACCCTTCCTTACGGGCAGGTCAGATCGGGTTGCACGTGGGCATCAGTTCTTGATGTCCGCTCAGCAGTAGGGCGCGGGCGGGGTTGACCCTGCCCGCCTTCCGAGGACAAAGGGAGTGGCGAGGACCACTCGGGAAACTGGCTAAGCGCCAGCATGCTACCGTGATGGACTCTCCAAAGCGAGTCATCGATGTTCGTTGCTGCAGGCTACGCAGCTAACCTTGTGGGTGCGATGTGCACTAGCCCCTCTCTGAAGCAATACCTTCTTGGTGGTTCCGGAGAGACGTAGGGTTTGGCGACCATAGGAATGGTTTAGTGGGTACGAGGAGAGAGTAGTCCTGGATTTTACTTTTGTTGTAGAAGACGGCCTGTCAGACCTACACTACCCTAACCTTCTGTTAGGGTGTCTGTTGAGCAGATTATCCCCCTATGGTTTAGAAGGAAAAAAAAAAAAAAAAAAAAAAAAAGATTCGAGGAATGTAAAACACTCAAGGGACTCAAACATCTTCTAGGCCTTCGAAAACAAATTTCAACATTGTTTATGAAGAAAATTAAGAAGACGGCCTACTGACCCATTCTACCCTATGAACTTTAGCTTTGCAACCCATTCGGCTTAACGTACTTCGGTCTGACGTACTTTGGCTAAGCGTACTTCGTCCTAAAGACCGGATGCCCCTAGTTGTGCATTGGGTCAATGTTAAATGGCATATGTAATAATCTTTTCGGGGAAACGGTACATTCGGGGAAACATTTTTCGGGGAAATGGTACATTCGGGGAAAAAACTTTCGGGGAAACTTCATTCGGGGAACTGGTTTTCGGGGATATGTCGTACAATCTCAGAAATATAGTGTGAACTTTTGCCCCACAGCTACTGCGAACTTTTGCCACACTGTCGAGGCTTTAGCAATGTTCCTTCCTACAAGAAACACTGGAATCTTTTTGTTTATTCGAGTGCACCTCTCGAACTACTATGAATGACGATTCTTCAACATCAAGAGATTTTGTAAATCTTCTTCTTTCGATCATTAAAAATTCTTATTACAAAAGGTCCAAAAATTACATCAAAACAGCTAGATACATATTTGTTTACATAACTCTGCCACTACATAACGAAATCGTACCAGTTTTTATTGACGAGTATCTGGCCTGACAATGTGTCGAATCCATACAAGTTTGCCTGGGTTTTTAACTCGTGCGCAGAGAAAGACCCACTGCGAACTTTTGCCCCGTGCGAACCTTTGCCCCGCATTACTCTATGTAAACATAATAGAGATTTTCACATGAGGCGCTGAATTTCGTTAAGGTTACTTGTATCACTCACCTTTAGGGATGATTTGTGAAAAAATTCCCGGATTTTTTACGTTTCTGAAATGCTCAATGTATTAGTTGCTATGGGAACAACTTCCCCTTCGATCGTCTTCGTTCGTGGATTTTGTTAAATACGGTGCTTGGTAAAGTGACGCTTGAAATCGTTTTTGATCGATTGACGTTTCCTCACTACCGCCATCAAGCCAGCAGCGGGTTGTGAAATGCAACCTGATTAGCATTTGGCGATTATTTTTTTCGTGACGATGAATATAACAGCAATATGTTCCAAATGATATGTCTGTTTGTCGGTACTAAAGCAATCTCAACAAATCACACCATTTCAGATTCCTGAGATGTAAAAATATACAGCAGGTTGGATCAAAGTTATATGGGAAAATGGAAATTATCGCATCAACCTCGGACAAAGTTTTTTCAATCCTCTTTTACGTCTAAAACTGTTGGTAATTTTTTTATGGTTTTATTGCTTGCATTTTTTGTCAAATATTACATAAATCTTGTAACCTACGATAATAAAATATATCCTAAAATGAGAAGAAAAAACTTTGTCGAAGACCGTTCAGTCATCTGTGATTGTGAAAAAAGTTATATCCTAGCTTGTCTTGATGTTGATCGGCCTTCAGTGATAGTGAAGGTGCTCGTGCAGTCAACTGAAAATTCTGATATTTCTCAGCTCTGTCTATACGTTTAACATAACGTCGGGATATGTTCCATGAATAAGTTTCCCAATTTTATTCAAATTATTGCTTTGCTAAATAAAGTATTCTCAGGATTTAGGAACAGTTCAGATTACGTCGACGGAAAGATCATGCTTCGGAATGATGGCCAATGCACAGAAATTTTCTAAACAAAGCAAAAGTGGAAGATTCCAAAAACAGGGACCGAATTGTAGACCACCCGATAGGTAGTAGATTGTCCGCATCTCGACGGTTTCAAACCGAACAGACTCAATATATACCAAAACTTCCGTATGACATTTTTGAGTTTAGCAAAGCCATCTTGGTAAGGAAACCCTGACCTTGAAAATCATGAACTAGTGTTTTCGATTTCTCCAAAAGACTGCAAAGACAACATCCTGAAGCAAAACTATTCCAGTCGTATCCCGACCAAGGAAAGATCATGAGTACATGTTCGACGAGAAAGGCACTATCACCACTAGGTGGATTAATCTGGGTTTTTTAGTTTTATTGTCGAAAAAGCATTTGACTTTTCATTACAGCCTAAATACGGCTTCGGCGGTCAAACAGTGCATGTACTCTGAGTCTCACCCCAGCTTGCCAGCATCCCGCGTTCTGTAAAAAAGCAGCAGATTTCATCATAAATATAATATTTTTAACTTACTTGCAAAGGAATCTGATGAAAACATTTATTTTACGTGATCTACTCACCTATCTCCGATAATTTACTGTTTTCCAACGTAATCCCCGGATATATTCTTTTACAACTCTAACATACTGAGGCGACTTGTATGAAAAAAACAGAGAAATTGACAGGTCAATTGCCGAAATTCGGCAAAACAGAGACACAATGCCGAATATTCAGTAAACTTTTTTGCTGAGTGTTATATGCCAACTATTATTTTTTGTTTGCTGACTAGTTCAGCAAAAACAAATGGCAAATTTCAATTTGAAATGATGGTTTGCTGATGCTTCGGCAATTACTTTTGGTCAATCTCGGAAATATGACTCTTATTGCCGAAATATCAGCAAAATCACGATTTGCCGTCTTAGATCAGCATTTTTTTCTGCCGAGCTCAAGAATCTTTTTTTAAGTGTGTAGATCCACGAACACTGCGCCCTTTCCTTCGTTCCGTTGCTTCGCAATGCTTTGCCAATGTCAAGTTTTCTCACGTGCGACATGCCCGGTTCCAAGCCCCTGAAAATACTAGAGTGTGGCCTTCACGACACGCTCTGGCGGCCTGCATGGGAGCTTATTAGGACTATTTCGCCGATGGGTGTTGTAATTTCCTCTCGGCCCTCGATTGCGATTGTTTTCAGCTGCAGACTCGACAGCAGGCGGCAGTTGATGTTTAGGTGAAGTGCTATGGCAACACTGAATGGTGGAGCTGATTCCATTGGTTGTTTGGTGGAGCTTTAGGGGCCAGTGCGTGCGGGGGTACCGAGGCGGTGGGCAGACGCTGCTGTTGGAGCGGTGTAAGCACCGGGATCGATCGTAGTGTGTGGGAAGAAGGCTTCATTGAGCACCGGGGGCGCTGATGTTTTATTGTTCGATTGTGTCCTGGTTGAGGCCCGTTTGCGGATTTCCAGGAATTCCGGGCGGT
This sequence comes from Aedes albopictus, assembly GCF_035046485.1. Classification (NCBI taxonomy): domain Eukaryota; kingdom Metazoa; phylum Arthropoda; class Insecta; order Diptera; family Culicidae; genus Aedes; species Aedes albopictus. The sequence continues at coordinate 173,441,682 of NC_085138.1, forward strand.
GGCCCTGTGTTTCAGGGCCACAGTTCGCACACTTTGGTTGCGTTTCCTCCATTTGACTACATCCATTCGTTTTGTGGTTCTCACTACACGTCGAGCAGCGGGAAACCATGGAGCAGTTGTTGGTACCGTGGCCGAATCGCAAGCAGTTCATGCATTGGATAACTTCTCGATGTTTTGGCTTGTATCGTTGCCATTCGACCACGGTACTGTTGACTACAACAAACAAGAATCTCAGTCCCTTGTATAATAAAGCATTCCGCTTTGCGTCAGGCGCATTCGTCACCAGTCGTATCTCTGCTACTATGGCCGAAACTTGGTCCGAAAGCGGTCGATCCGTAACAGCAACCCTGATGACCAAAGCCACCAGATGGCTGAGTCTTGATGGTCGAGATGATGTCCCAATGATCAATAGACATGCCAATAGAGCTACACAACAATTTGAATCCCTTACAAACCACGAATTCCCCACCGTAGCTGTTCTACCCATATCCAAAACAAGACCCTGGAATCAATTCCCACCCCAAATAGACTTCTCCCTTTTTAAACAAGTCGAAGCTGGGGATCCTCCGTCTATAATTCAACCACACTTTCATGAACTCCGTACCGATAAACACTCCACTACCAACACTGATGGCTCTGTCGCAAATGATTAATTCGGAAATGGCATCACAAATAACTAAACACTCCCTGGTATCGATTCTGCTCTCCCCTCTCCATGTTCAATATTTAGTGCCGAAGCATATGTGTTACCGGAGGCTAGAAATCGTTGGCCATACTCCCCCAATCAACCCACCGCCAGTTGCATTGGTCATACCCGCCCTACCCATAGATACCGTCTAGATAATGAAGAACCTCCAGATTTTTATGTTTGTGGAGCCCCGTTTTCCGTTCACCATATTCTAATAGACTGCAGAAAATATGCCAAGGACTCAAACCTGAACTCGAGGATGTATTGTCGCCACGCAATGAAAAACAACTAGTTGCCTTCCGGGAAGCTACCGGCTTGCACAAACAACTTTGAACACCTGGTATAAAGGGCGAATGACTAAAAAGTTAAAGTCCCTCTTTAATATCAAAACACACACACACACGACCCCTTCGACCACCAACAAAGGTGCTGCGAAGAATCGTCCACCGAGCTACAGCGACGACGACTCTCGCGGTGCTTTGAAAAAGCACTCAGCACCAAATTCCCTCCGGTGTAACCCCTCATTGCGAAGGAACAAAGGAAAAAATGCAAACACTTGGACCAAGGTCTAAATATGTAAATATTATAAAACAAAAGAGAACCAAAGATGAAAACATAAACATTTGTAATACTTACATGTAAGGCCAATAGTACACAGGGTCAAATGTTTGACAAAGAAAGAACTCAAGGAACAATATCAGTTTGGCACTGATGAAAATTCGATAAAGTCAAGCAAGATGTTTGAGCATTGGTTTCTTTTTGGACAAATATTTGACCCTGTGTACTAATAGCATAAGAGTATGTAAAATCCATACAACGAGACAAATAAAGGCAAATGAGCAATTCAAATTCTTAAGCATTACAATCCAGTCAGCTGCTGTTGACGATGGCGGCGAAGAACAACGGAAAGGCTTCGAAAAATTATGGTTTCTTAGAAAAGCGTTACGTTTGGGTATGTAACTGCTTACAAAACAATAAAGAGTTGGAAGGGAAATCGCCAAATGAGGACAACCGAGGTGTACAACTACCGAGTTGTCCACCGTCATGGAAAGGCATCCGAGAGACCTTCTCCCTTGTTCCGGTGCTTTTACCGGCCAAATTGAGTTGATCTCCGGCCTAAAATACACGATCAAATGGCCCTTTTACGGCCATCAAATCATTCACTAGAGAGTTTATTTCGGAAGTTTGATGTTTTCCATAATAAGAGTGTCCTTAGAAAATCCTGTAAAACAGCCATGATAGAAACATACAACAATAATAATGACTTTATTAACTTCTTATGCTCTAAACTTGTTAACGCTGCCACGCATCGCAAGAAATAACTAAATCTGGTTTATTCGTTCTATATACTGTTAAAAGTTTCAGATGGTTCCCTATTAAAGACTTCACATGTATATACCAACTGTGTAGGTGGTAATAAAAGTTCTCTGTAAACTCCAATTTTGGCAGGAGTGCTTTTGAAAGCTTTGAAATCAGAGACCCCAAATTAAGTAAGGTTATTTTCAATACAAACGAATATTGTTCACTTAGGTGATCAATGTTACCCCAAATCAACAAAATCAAAATTTAGATTTTAACCCTAAAAGGGATACCTTCATGGCCTCAGTTTCGTCACCTCGCTGAGTGTGTTCCATCAAAGACGAGCTCTGAAAGGCGCCTGGGGTCCAATGGACCCCAGGTATCCCTTTTAGGGCTAAAGCCTACTTTAACATGTTTTAAAGTTTCACAATACTTTTTCAAGTAGCCCAAGACATACTCGGAGGGCCAGTACTTGTTTTAATAGTATAAAACATGTAACGTTTGCTTTAACAAGAGAATTATTAGAGAAAGATCGAAAACTTTGATCTATGTTACCCCAGATTATGGTACTTGCAAAACCATTTGAGCCGAACTTAAGGTGCAACAAAGGAGTTCAAGAGGAGATTCGTCAACAAACGTTTTGGCTTTCCATGTGGCGCATGCGACAGGCTACGGTTTTCAAATGATTTAAAACTTCTTAGTAACGCTGAAGCGGCACCAATTTGGAAACCACAGGCTTGTCTGCATGAGTTGCATGTAGGACCAACCTGCTATAGAAAGGTGTCATTGTTGTCTGTATCCAATGGCTTCAAGTTTCCAGAATATCCGTCGGATCCGCCCCTGCCACCGTTGGACCCGATCATTGATCGCTTTATTCCGCTACACCGTTGTCGTTCATGCAAATTCGGCGAATGCGCTTTATATCCATCAGTTACGGCAATATCGGTCAGTTAGTCAACGTGCCTGTAGATGTGGATCAGATGGTTAGGGAACTTCCACGCCAACTCGAAGATGACAGAGCAATCAATGTCTCTATTAAGAAACATTTGGTGCACAAGACCCGCTCAGCTACCTATCAGGATGGGTGAAGAAGACAACTATCCGGTCCTGGCTGCAATATCTGGTCACTATCCCTCTTTACCGTCACAACGGTATAACCTTCAGCGAGGATAACCTACATGCCAGCGATATCTACCCTCGAGTTGATGATGCCATCTAAACCATGCAGAGTGAAAACAACATCAAACAACCTTGCTTTGCATTGAAGATAAATGTTTGGAAGTAGCTCCAGGCAGGACAGAGTGTCGTTGTCAATCATTTACCTTCGGATGGAATTAGATGAACATCTACACGTCTCTGTTGCGTGCAATGTGCATGGATGTCAGAGCTGGAGAGGAATTATTCTCGAAAAATTTAGCTTTTACCGGGAACTATCTTTTCATAATTCATGTCTCAATTTGCTCATCAAATACTTGTTCTGGTGTGTGCATGAATGTCAAAGCAATCAAACGTTGTAATTTCCACTTGGCTTGGTTAGCCTAGGCAAAAATCGAGTAATTGACTTTTGTAGGGTGCTACGGCCACTCTACCGTATTAGGTCGGCTGAGGACCGACTCCTCGAGAGTCCGACGGTACCGTAATCCGGGGTCAAATTGATCACTTTAAAACAACTTTTGCGGATAACATCAGTGCCTGTTCAAATGTTGCCAAAAGAATATGTGTAAAACCAGTACCCTGTGGATCTCCATGGAACCATGTGACAGAATACCGAATAACGCGTCTAAAATCTTACAACTAGTGAATTTAATACTTTAAATGCAAAATTAAATTTTGAAATTTCCCCTTAAACGCCTTAAGGTAGGCAATTTCATATGAAATAAGTGATTTTGACGTAGGACTACGTCTCTGTTTTCTATACCCGGTGTCATTTCAAAATTTATGAACCCAAGAGCGTTACGTTTGAGTGAAAGATTTTAAACGCTCACTGTATCTTTCCCACTGAACGAAATGATAAACAAATCCCGTTATTCGAGAGATGAAACTCCCGCGTTCAATTTGTAATATTTGGTGAACCTAAAAATCATTGATAAATAGTTGAAAAGTTGTTTTAAAGTCAGACATTGAAATCGCTGAAATCTATAAATATGGGTAGCGGACAAATTTTCTCGTTCAGTCTACCAACGCTCTCTGATTGGTGCACATCGTGCGGTGGAGCTACGACGCAGGAAGTAATGCGATCATGCGAGAGCTGATTGTCAGTTCCATTTCGACCACCGTCGAGGAGAGAGCAGTTCGCAGTTCGTTGATTTCGTTGGAACAACCAACAAAGGTGAATGTCACCTCCAGCTGAGCAGCGGCACATCAACCCAGCGACGACGCTCGACTATCGATAGCACCAGGAATCGCATCCAGGGCAACAAGCGGCGGGCCAGTTTTCGACGGCATCCAGCATTCAGCGCGGAGAATACTGCGCGTGGCATGGTGAATTCATTTCATTTCCTTCCTAAAATCGTCCATTATTCAAACGGTTCTTTTCAGGACCATCGAAAATGATTCCTAGAGAGTTAATTAGATAAATTTCCTCCAGTGAAAGTGAAAGCAAATAGTGATAAATTGAATGCTTGGTGGTTGTTCAGCTACGGTGAAGCCGGTCATAAATCTCAGCTACGGCAGCAAGCGGCGGGCCTATTCGCGACGGCGTCTAGCATTCAGCGCAGATAAATCCCACAAGCATTGCGTGGCGGAGTGAAATAATGCAAATTATTTGCCCATCATACGTCCCGGTCCTTTTCAGGATTTTCGAAACTATTTCCATAAGAGTTATGATTCGGATAATTTTCCTCCATCGATCGAGAAAAATGTGGTGCAACCAAAAAGTGAAAGATTGAATGCTTCATGGCTCAGCAACAGTTACGAAGCCGGTCACTAATGATTCCACCTGGAATTTAGCAACGCATTTTCCTATTAAGACCATTTTGAGTGAAACATTGTTTAATTCTAACATTTTTCGAATTAATATTTTGGTAACTTCATCCGTTCAAAGAAAATTTACTCATTTCTGGGTTGATTAATCTTTTGGTGCGTCTGAGTGCGTGCAGGCGGGGCATGCAAACGAAATAAACTGGAGAGCCAGCCAAATGGGAGGAGCTTCATCTGCTAATCTAGGGGTATAAAAGCTTTGTCCTCTGTTTTCTTTCGTCAGTTTCGTTGGATCAATCAAGGAGGATGGAGGTGAATGTCACTTCCACAGCTGGCAGCTGCACATCAACTGCGTCGAATCTCGGCTGTTAGTACCAGGAATCTCATCCACTGAACACAGCAGCAAGCGGCAGACCAGTTTTCGGAGGCACCTAGCATTGAGCGCGGAGAAAACCAACACGCATTGCGTGGCATGGTGAAATCATCAAAATTGTCCATTATTCCAACGGTCCTTTTCAGGACCACAGAAAGTCTTTCCAAAAGAGTTAAGAATAATTCGTCCCCTTAATGCTAGAACTAGGTAACTCGAAATTTGACGTTTTTGAGTTGAATATACCATTATATCGAGCTTTTCGAGCTCTATAACATATCCGAAGACCAATGAAATACGATTATAAACGACGAAAATATTCATTATTTTCAAAACTAGGTATCTCAGTGTAGAACACAAGAACTGAGTGCAATAACTAGGTAACTAAGAAAATCATACATATTTCCAACCGCACAGGTTAAAAGCTATCGGACGCTTGGTCGTGGCAATGTTACTAGTCATTCTTTTGTTAGTAGATTGAAAATCTACTACTGTTATTCTCATTTTACGCCAAAAAAACTTAAAATATGTTACTTGTATTGGTTAAGCTGAAACTGTGATTGTTCGTAGACGATTATTTTATGAACATTTTGAGGTGTCATGTGGTGATATAGCAGACATCCTAGCACATTCTGTAATTACACGTTAATTTAAATATGTAAACTCTTTTAAATTTGCATACTGCAGAAGAAAACGGAAAAGAATGATATCTATAGTGGTAAAAGCTAGGTATCTCAGAACATCTCCTCCATTATTTATGTTGCATTTTGAGTGCTAAAACTAGGTAACTCGACCATTTTTTAACCATTTATTATTTTTATCAAAGGTTTGAACCAAAATAGTTCAAAACTTTTTGTTGAAGCAGAAAGAGTAGAAGCTGAATAAGCAATTAAAGCTAAAAAATAATTATTTTAAAGGCTCCATACCTTTGGGACAACTGCATGAAAAATTGTAAAATTTTCAAAGTCGTTTTTCTCAAAACTATGATTTTTGAGTTATCTAGTTCTAGCATTAAGGGGACGAATTATACCTCCATCGATCGAGAACAGTGTTGTAACCGAAAAGTGGAAGACAGCTCCGTTTGTCAGCAAGAGTGAAATCGACTACTAATTTTATCCACGGCAGTAAGCAGCAGGTCAGTTTTCGGTGGCCCAGCATTAAGCGCGGAGAAAACCAACACGCATTGCTTGGCATGGTGAATTCATAACCAAACGATCCTTATCAGAACCACCGAAAATGATAACTCATGAGCGGATAATTTTCATCAATCGATCGAGAAACCAAATAGTAAAGATGTAGTGGAACCAAATAGTACAGATTGAATACTCGTGCCTAAGCAACAGTGAGCCGGTTACTAAATCTTATCCACGGTAGCAAGCGATGGGGCAATTTTCGACGGTATCCGGCATTCAGAGCGGAGAAATCCAACACACATTGCGTGAAATGGTGAAATAATGTAGTTTTCTTTCTTAAATCGTCCAGATTCCTTAAACAGGATTCATTCCATCGGTCAGGAAAACCGTGATGCAACCAAAAAGTGAAAGAATGAATGCTTGGGGCTCTTTTCGATGAAAATTTACTCGTTTCTGGGTTGATTAATCGTTTGAAGCGTCTGGGTGCATGTAGGCGGGGCATGCAAACGAAATAAACTGGAAGCCAGCCAAATGGGAGGAGCTTCATCTGCTAATCTACAGGTATAAAAGCTGTGCCCTCTGTTTTCTTACGTCATTTTCGTTGGATCAATCAAGGAGGGTGGAGGTGGATGAAAATTTTCTCATTTCTTGGTTGATTAATCGTTTGAAGCGTCTGGAGCATGCGGGGCGGGTCATGCAAACGGAATAAACTGCAATGCAGCCAAATGGGAGGAGCTTCATCTGCTAATCTAGGGGTATAAAAGCAGTGTTCTCTGTTTTCTTTCGTCATTTTCGTTGGATCAGTCAATGAGGTTGGAGGTGGATGTCACCTCCAGCAAGGCAGCAGCACAACAATCCAGCGACTACTCTCGGCTATCGTGCTGATGAAGGCGCCTGGAATCGCATCCGTGGCAGCGGAGCAGTGGGCAAATTTTCGACGGCGTCCAGTATTCTCCGCACTCAGCAAGGAAAACCAACACGCATTGCGTGGCATGGTGAATGCATCAAAATCGTCCATTATTCAAACCGGTCCTTTTCAGGACCATCGAAAATGATTCCTCAAGAGTTAATTGGATAATTCCCACATCGATCGAGATGTAGTGCAACCAAAAAGCAAAAGACAGAGCATCGTTGCCAGCAATAGTGAAACTGGTCATTATTCTAATCCACGGCAGCAAGCGGCGGTCCAGTTTTCGGTGGCGTTTATCATTCAGCACGGAGAAAACCAACACGCATTGCGTGACATGGTGAATTCATGCCATTTCGTTTCTAAAGTCGTCAATTAATCAAACGGGCTTGTTCAGGACCACTGTAAATTATTTCTTAAGAGTTTGTGAATCAGCTAATTTAATTCCATTGAACGAGAAAAGTGTGGTGCAATTAAAAAGTGAAAGATTGAATACTTGGTGGCCCAGCAATAATGATGTAGCCGGTCACTAATGGCCTAATGGTTCCACCCAGAATTTAACAACGCATTATTCTATCCGGACTAAAATTAGGTTTAAACATTTTTGGAATTAAACTGATCGAAATTATCCAATATTTTGGTTACTCTATCCGTTCAATGGCAATTTTATCATTTCTCGGTTGATTAGTTGATGGATGCATCTGGAGCATTCGGGGCGGGTCATGCAAATGAAATAACCTGGAAAGCCAGCCAAATGGGAGGAGCCTAATCTGCTAATCTTGGGGAATAAAAGCAGTGACCACTGTTTTCTTCCGTCATTTTCATTGGTTCAGTCACACAAATGGAGTGGATGTCACCTCCGCAGCTGCGCACCTATCCTGCGACGACTCTCGGCTATTTAGCTGATAGAACCAGGAATCTCATTCACGGCAGTAAGCGGTGACCGTTTTCAATGGCTTCCAGCATTCAGTGTGGATAATTTTCAATTATCTTGCCGAAATCTTCTGTTATTTAAAAGTTTTTTTCAGGATCAGTGAAAATTATTCAAATTATTGCCAAATCTAGAATATTTCACGAAATTCCAATCGAAATTATCTAAAATTTCGTTAACAGCAATTGAGTTGTGTCAAATAGACATGGCTACGGTGGCGCTATCTGTTCATTTCATAGCGGCAATTTTAGTTATTTTAATGATTGTTGCGATCGCAATATGATGTTTGGGAAGCTATGGCTTAACGCCTTTCTATATTATAATCATTTTATCCTTTCGACGAAATTCTTTCAAACAACGGTTGAACATTTATCTTCAAAATGAAATAATGCTCAACCCTCAAGTGATGGCCGCGCGAGTCACGGAAGGTTAAACTAATTAACATCTTATGAATGCGTTCAGTGAAATGGATCACATAACAACTTTAATCAACACATCACTCCGCCGATTTGAATTTTGCCAGCATACATTGTATAGGCCTTTTATTTGATAGGTCCGTTATGCATTTATTTACGAAGGTCGGACAACAATGAACCGAAAAATCAGCTGATTTAAGACTTCAAATCGTCCCCTTAATGCTAGAACTAGGTAACTGGTTTTGCGAAATCGCAAGAAATTTGTTTATATCTGAACGTATACCACAATAAACACAAGTTTGTCAATTGAAAATCCGAAAACACATATTAATTCAACATTTTAGACCAACAAAGAGTTTGTTTTATACCAGGATGAGTTTTACCAGCCATTTTTATCCGCACTTTCCAAAACGAGTTACCTAGCTCTAGCATTAAGGGCGCGAAATGAAAGGGCACATTTAAATATATAAAAGTCGGAACCTCATTCCCGCCTTTGTCCTACGTCAACATTGCGGTTATGTCTCAGACATTACCCACCCCTAGTTTTTGGTTGCACCACATTTTTCTCGATCGATGGAGGAAAATTATCCGAATCATAACTCTTATGGAAATAGTTTCGAAAATCCTGAAAAGGACCGGGACGTATGATGGGCAAATAATTTGCATTATTTCACTCCGCCACGCAATGCTTGTGGGATTTATCTGCGCTGAATGCTAGACGCCGTCGCGAATAGGCCCGCCGCTTGCTGCCGTAGCTGAGATTTATGACCGGCTTCACCGTAGCTGAACAACCACCAAGCATTCAATTTATCACTATTTGCTTTCACTTTCACTGGAGGAAATTTATCTAATTAACTCTCTAGGAATCATTTTCGATGGTCCTGAAAAGAACCGTTTGAATAATGGACGATTTTAGGAAGGAAATGAAATGAATTCACCATGCCACGCGCAGTATTCTCCGCGCTGAATGCTGGATGCCGTCGAAAACTGGCCCGCCGCTTGTTGCCCTGGATGCGATTCCTGGTGCTATCGATAGTCGAGCGTCGTCGCTGGGTTGATGTGCCGCTGCTCAGCTGGAGGTGACATTCACCTTTGTTGGTTGTTCCAACGAAATCAACGAACTGCGAACTGCTCTCTCCTCGACGGTGGTCGAAATGGAACTGACAATCAGCTCTCGCATGATCGCATTACTTCCTGCGTCGTAGCTCCACCGCACGATGTGCACCAATCAGAGAGCGTTGGTAGACTGAACGAGAAAATTTGTCCGCTACCCATATTTATAGATTTCAGCGATTTCAATGTCTGACTTTAAAACAACTTTTCAACTATTTATCAATGATTTTTAGGTTCACCAAATATTACAAATTGAACGCGGGAGTTTCATCTCTCGAATAACGGGATTTGTTTATCATTTCGTTCAGTGGGAAAGATACAGTGAGCGTTTAAAATCTTTCACTCAAACGTAACGCTCTTGGGTTCATAAATTTTGAAATGACACCGGGTATAGAAAACAGAGACGTAGTCCTACGTCAAAAGTTATTATCATTTACATTTTTGTTTTGTTTTACAATTTTTCTTACATTTTCCTTCTATTCAAATTTGTTATTCTAAGGATTGAAAACAAGGTCCCAGAAAACTTGTTGGTAGGAGTTTTGGCAACGTGCCTTTTACCGATCGATAGACTCACCAAAGCGCCCATCGAGTGTTTTCATTTCGGCCATAGTTGGTGGAAGGATTTCGAATGTTCTCATTCTTCGAATTGATTTTGCAATCCTCAGCCGTAACAAGTCTGGGGGATTTAGAATAGAAGAAGAGCATGGTCTGAGTCTTTGCCGCGTTGATCTTCCAGATGAAGTACTCTGTCAGGACATTCAGGTTTCTTGGCAGTCTCGACGTGAGCGCTCGTAGCTGGGAATATTGTGTCACTGTAGCTTGTGTACCAGACCATCGCGTCAGACGTTGTCAAAGGCTTTTCCAACGTCGATTAAAAATCAGTGCCAGATGTTGGTAGAACTGGGGGCTCAAGTTCATGAGCTCCAAGTTCAAGATGTTTTCGAAAGCTGGGGCCTTCATATTTTTGGATGCTTTAATGTAGGCCTTCAATTGAGCAGCTGTGATCTTCAACTTCTTCGAGAAGTCGTTGGGTATCAGATAAAGATTGGAAGCGTGTTCGTTGACGATAGCTTCATGCGGACTGACGTCTTTCTCAAGATTGTGTGAGCTGATGAAGTGCCGGCCTAGCTCAGCAGCCTTCTCAGCATGAGTTATTGTGTTTTCCAATATTTGCTGTCTTCCTGAACGGCTTAGCACAGTCTGGGATAACGGGTCTTGTTGTAGTTGTTTCTACGGTTCATCATTCTGGCCTTAATAATTTTGTTCATGCGATTTGCATCTCTTTTCAAAGCAGGCAGACCAGTGCGTTAGAACTGCCTGCGAGTGGTGTTCGACGAATGACGGTCTTTGGATAGTCTATCAATTGGTAGGATGTTACTTACCGGGCGGGACTTCGGGACATGCTGCTCGTAGGCCAAGGAGATGGCCTCCTCGATGCTGTACAGTTGCCGGTCGATGTTTTCCGTAGTCGACGTTGTCATCGACACATCGTTGGAACTGCTCCCAGTCGACTCGATGGTAGTTCCTTCGATTAATCGAATGCCGGTTGACCAGGGATCCAACTTCGGCCACCACCAGAAAATGAAGTGGTCCGAGCTGAGATCCTGGTGGACGACCGCCTGGGAGATGTTGTTTGCCATGTTTGTGAGGAACACATCGAGCATGGAGTGCTCCCCAGATCCACCCAGAACCGGGTGGAAGCGGCCGGGCCCAAGATGGTATAGTCGCCTTCGTCCATATCCTGTTGAAGGATTTGTGCGTTGCGTTCAGGTCTCCTGCCAGAATGAACTGCCCCCGCCTCCGAGTGCCCTTATGAAGGTATTCAGGACCGCCGCTGACTGGTCGGTTAGGTTGGCTTGCATGCTTGACACCGACGGCCTCGATGAGTTTTAGTTGGAAGCTCGACAGCAGGTGGCATCAGATGTTGGACCGCAGGGCAATGGCAACTCCACCTCCGTTGGAAACGCACCGGTCCAGCCCTTGGTCCAGCCTCACGAGTCGAAATCCTGGAACGAAGACTTTCCCTCGGGCTTAAGGTGAGTCTCTGTGATGATAGCGATGTCGATACCTTCCGTTAACGAGCTCTCAAATTTTGTTCTGGATGGAGCAAGCATTCCAATTACCGATTTTGATGACTTCCTTAGGGCCCATATTTGTGGAGGTAGTTCATTATCATCAGAGTGGCGAATTCAAGTTGTTCCTGTCGGGAACAACAGCTTTGTAACTTGGAATATATCTCCCACGTGTACTCCATCTGTTCTGAAGTAAACAGGGGGCAGTCGTCTAGTGGGGCGGTGGTGTTGTTTTGTACTGTGTTCCTCCATCCAGGTGGACGAATGCTTCGTCCTGGATTTCCCCAGGCTGATTTTGGTGGTGGTTTGACATGCGGTGTCGCGGCGACCGCCTCGAGGCAGGGTTGGACCGACATTGTTTGGGTGGAGGGCATCTGTTGGCGTCTTGGCGTTTGACGATGCGGTTGGAGTGGAGTGCCGGGAGGTTGTTCTTAATTCTCAAGGGAGGCAGTTTCTAGCGCCGTTCGCCCTGGTTTTGCGAGCTAGATCTCTTTCGGATCTCAAGGAACTCCGCACCTTGAGCACAGGCACGATTATTGCCTTCGTGAATCGCGTCACAATTGGCGCACTTGGGATTAACTTCTTCCTCCATATGTTAGCAGTCGACAATAGTGTATATGCCGGCGCACTTACCACAGCGAGATCGCATGTGGCAATTTTGGGCTCCGTGAGCGAACGCCATGCAGTTTCAATTCTGCGTCACATCCTTTTACGGATGGTAGCACTCCCATTCAATGATGAAGTTGAAAAGGGCTCAGGTCTTCACCTGATCCGTCATTGTCACGGGCCTCTTCTCAATGTGCACCAGGTACTACTTTTCCCGATGTGTTCTATGTTCCCCTCGTCGAATTGGGAACACCTTCAGCGGCTTCAGCTTGGCAGCCTTCATTTCACTCATGATAGCCTTTGGCGTGTATTCCAGAAGCCCTCTGATGATTACTTTCATCGGTTTACTGCCAGGGGTACTTATCATGAGTGTAAAACTCGTGTTTGAAACCAGCCAGGTAGCTGCTCACCTCGTAGTAGTCGTCGATCGTGAAGCAGATTATTTTGGTCCCGGTGCGGCACAGCTTGAACAGCGGATAAATTTGTTTCACCGCTAGTGCAGCCATCAGTGTCGACTGATGAGCCAATTGAACTTTTCGGATAAAATCCCAGAATATGAAAATTTCCTACTTTCAGGCGTTTTTATTGAATTTAATTGGCTTCTAATAATTAAAAACGAAAGGCGATGAATTTCACTCGAAATCGTGGTTGGGTCTGGTACTATATGGGCAGGAGGACCTATTTTAAGCAGTTGCTGCTATAACTTAGTCACTTTTAAACCGATTGACTTGAAATTTCGAGCACGACTAGGTTTTATACGTATCTGATCTTATCTAAACAAATGAAGTCAATCGGTTCAGATTTGACTGAGTTGTAGCAGCAAGTGCCCAAATTAGGTTCCCCTGCCCAAATGGTTTCAGACCATACCTAATCATTTCCCGAAATGTTCTGAAAGTATGCAATCATAGTGATATTGCATTACATGGGCTCGTTCCCGCCTGAGCACTATAAATGTTAATTAGAATTACGAAAATGATAACAAGTTAACACATTAATCACTAAAAGAACACATAGCACAAAGAACGCACAAATATAAAACAAAGTAACACATTAAACAAACAATAATTCAGTCTCATTTATGAAAATCGCGTAATATTATGCTAATGATCAAGAAAAAGTAACTGCCCTTTGCTTCATAACAATAGTGTTAAGTAAGGCCATATATGTACTAACTCCGTGCGCAGAAGGGTAACGAACTATATAGATCCGATATATTATACCCTTGAACTGTATAAGCGGTGGTTGATGGTAGCAGAACAAAGCAGAGCTCAACCGGAGGCAAGCAGTTCCCTCAACCGACACAGATGACCTGACTGTTGGAAAAAATGAATTTGTTGATACTACCAGAAGCGTCCTCGTATGGAAGGAAGAAGAAATGTGTGAGATTGCTGTAAGAAATTGGGTTAGTCAAATAATAATTACCTGACAGCTGAATCTCGATTTGCCAAACATTCACATCCTTGATGCTTGAATGGAAGCGAGTTGGTGCGAAGTTTCATTATTTGACATCTAAGATCAGTTTTCCGTGTCTAATCCTTTATGGTGATAATGTTTAGTAGCCCTGAAAAGGACTGTTATAATTAAACTCCAAGGCTTTTCATTGATGCCTTATGACCGGCACTATGTAACACGGAGAGTATCCCCATGAGCGACAACTTCTCGGTGCAGACATATTATGTACTCATTCATTCGCCTTCTCTTCTTCTGCTTCTTACTCTTCTGTTTTCTGTTATGCTTTCCTTTCGTTTTTCCTTATAAGCTCCATTGTAGCGGGCATAAAGAAACTGTTTCATTAGGATCGTTTGCGAGCCAAAGCATATGCGCAGCATGTGAGCTGCCGCGATGTTGAAACTTGAAGGAATCCCCGACATAATGCTTTCCAAACGGGCTGAATCTTGGTGAAGAAAGAATGATCTTGAAAACATCGACAAGTTTGTTGAAGTACCTACAAGTAGCACGTAACGGCATCGTCATTGACTAGCATTGCTCGCTGTAGAGCACTCAACTCCTGCAACGGGTCTGTTAAATCAGTGCCGTTGTACTCACTGGAAAGTTTGTGCAATTGCTTCAACAAAAGAGGCTACTGAGTTTCACTGGCGCTCAGAGTCAGGAGCATGGTTGATTTCCCCAACTGTCGTATCAAAGGTTCTGTTTCCTTTGATACCAATGTTGCACTGAATTTGGTATCGATTTTATAAACGACCGGTTTCGTTCCATTATTAGACCTTCCGCAAGAGCTCGGTAGTTGGGCTGTCCTCGCGTTATGTTTGCAGTTCCCATACTTTTGAAGACATGCTGTAACCCTTCGGTAACTCTAAGACGCAGATCTTCATAGCCATGTACAACAAATGGTTGGGCTTGGCTGCTTGACTATCACTCCGTCTCAGGTCACTGGTGGCCTTAATGAAAGACGTGACGTGGATCCCAGCCCTGAATTTTTCTGGGGTGTCCAAGATATATATCCGGAAGGCAAAGCTCCTCGGCATCATCATCGTGAACGATGGAAACTGGTATCATGTTTTGAGTCAGTTAACATTTCCGTATCATTTGTTTCCTCGATGACATCCAGCTGGATCGCGATGAACCAGGTTGATGCTCAGCAAATATAATCATCTTCAAGCTCGCGTGGAAGTGCTCCAATCATCTCATCTACATCTACTGGAATGTTGATCACCTGAATGATCGTGTAATAGCCTACAATATCAAATAATCGAATAAAATGAGAAGATATATGCGTTAATCTTACCTTACGCTTGGTGCAGGCGACAAATCTGCATAAATGGTAATCGTTGTAAAATAAGCCTTTCACTGATTGGGTCCAGCAGTGGAAGGCCCAGAGGATAAGGTAGATGTTTGAACGCATTTGATGCTGATATATTGGGTACCGTAATCCGGGGTAACATTAATCAGAATTTTCGATCTTTCTTGAATAATTCTCTTGTTAAAGCAAACGTTACATTTTTTATATTTTTAAAACAAGTACTGACCCTCTGAGATTGTGTTAAGCTACTCGAAAAAGTATTGTAAAACTTTAAAACATGTTTAAATAGACTTTTTAATTTAATTTTTGATTTTGTTGTTTTGGGGTAACATTGATCATGTCAGTGATCGATGTTCGTTTGTGTTGAAAATACCCTTACTTACTAAACTCGGGGTCGCTGATTTCGAATATGTTGTCCAAATTCTTACAAGTTATGTACTTTTTGAGTTATTTTATGATTAAAATCCTCCAAACCGCGAAAAACGCCTAAAGGTAGGCAATAGCTTAAGGAATTGATAGCCGACTTTTAATAAATCCTATATTTCATGGAAGAAGAGCGTTTTCATAAAAGTTTCATTTATTAAATCTGACTCTAGGATATCATATTGAAGTAATACAGTGATTTTCAACCTCATATTGTATCTAGTATTCACGCCAAGCATGAATGTTTGACAATGTATCTCATTGCGTTAAAGAACAAAGTTATGGAAAAATCGATTTATTTCAATGTTAATGAAATTCAATTTTCAAGAATTGCATGTTATTTAATAGCTAAATGATAGCAGATTACTATATACCATTCGATAGCAGAAACTGATTCAATGTAAAATGCTTGTTTGAACATTTCATGAGGCCGGTCAAGCCGATCAATGTTACCCCGCTGATCAATGATACCCCGTTTTACGGTACCGTAATCTTCAAAACAAATATTTTTCAAAGTACTGAGGTGATCTGTATCAACTTCCGTGAACGAGACTCTTACAAGAAACTGCAGCATTCTGTAACACATGCTCAAATGGCCATAATTTAAAACAGGCCTCGACAAAGCTCCTTCGTTTTCTTGCTCCTCACGCTTTCACTTGCGGAAGTTCGCAAGATATTTAGCTTGCAAATGGTGCGGCAACCTTTTCCGCAAAGAACGAAACGTATCCAAATCACTAAATCACCTATCACACAATAACCGGCACAGCGAAACACTTCCTCGGAAGAATCACCTCCGACGACTCCAGAGTCAAAATGGACAAAGGTTGACTTTTTTTGTGCATTTGTAAATCAATCTTTATGTATGTCTTTTTGTGCGTTCTACATTGATAGAATTTAAGTGATATATGTTTCGATTTTCAGCCTTTAGTTATAATATTTTGTATTATTGATACTTGTTTCGTTTCTTTGTAATATGTTTGAGTGTTTATAAAATGTGTATATGTTTTGGTTTTAATTTTATAATATAATTAACCTATTTGCAATTTGATAACCTATTCGGAGGCGGTGGCACTCACGTACAGGCTGTCGATCGCGTCTTGGATGCAGTCTCCGACCATTGTGCAGCCCGCTGCACTGTGCATATCCACGGTTCTGGTGACGTGGAGAACGTCCAGGATAATTCAAGGAGCCGGATTTGGACGACTTGAAGCTTTTGTTTGTGGGATCCACGCAGGTTCCCCACATTGGCAAGGTATAGTTGATCACCGGAATGATGATGGAGTTAAATACCGCCATCTTGTTCCGGCGCGATAGTGGGGATCGTCGACAGATGGATGGGTACAGTTAGTTGAGCAGCCACATACACTTCTGTGTCCATGCATCGGTGTGGGCCCAGTATCCTGAGGTATCCGAATTCGTTGTCCCACTCTATGGGCTTGTTGTTCACGCGGATGAAACAGTCCAGTGGCGGATGGAGCTTTGGTGACTGACGGTGCCGGAAAAGAATGGCCTGGCTCTTGGCTCCATTCACCTTGATTTTCCAAAAAGCAAGGTATGCGACATAGGCCGTCACCCCCTGTTGTAGCCTTGATCTGGAGTCTAACCGTTTGCGACAATCCCGCTGTCGTCCGCATAAAGCGCCAGACTGCACCCGCCTGGTAGTTCATGAGAAACGCCGCACGGCTGGGACAGCTTAAACTTCCGATGCTGTTCCTGTTAGAGTTAGATGGACTCGGCAGATTCTGTTGCACAGCTAGTTTCGTATAACTTTGCAGATTTACCTACTTCGGGATGCCGGCCTGCACCAGTTTGTAGACCAAACCGTCATGCCAAACGGAAAGCGCTTTGTTTCTGTGGATGCTGTTTTCCACTCTGACAAACTGGTGGACGGTGGAATGTCCTTTCCGGAAACCGAATTGCTCCAGGGCGATGATGTGGTGCTCCTCGATGTACGCTGTTAGGCGCTGTAGAACCATAGAATAGTTTGCTGACCGAGGACAACAACGGTCGGGTCCTTGCCAGGTTTCAAAATTAGGATTACCTTCCCAACTTTCCACCTGTCCGGGAAGAAGCTGAGCTCGACCTGGTGAAAATCGTTGACAGAAAGCGAAATGCTCTGCCGAACAGATTCTTCAGAATCAGATTATCGATTTCGTCATTGGCAGGGGCCTTCATGTTTTCTCAATCCATGGATCGCAACACCGACCCAACGGTGACTCCCAGATCTCTCATCCTTTCCATCTAACAAATACCCCAGTCCGTGGCGGGTTTTGGGAACGCAAAGTGCTCTCGGTCTCTATTAGCAACAACCATCACACTCTGACATTCCCTACCCTTCTCAATCGACTTATAAGGACGGTATTGATCAAAAATATATCGTCCCCTTAATGCTAGAACTAGGTAACTCGAAAATCATAGTTTCGAGAAAAACGACTTTGAAATTTTGACAATTTTTCATGCAGTTGTTCCAAAGGCATGGAGCCTTGAAAATGATTATTTTTTAGCATATATTGCTTATTCAGCTTCTACTCTTTCTGCTACAAGAAAAAGTTTTGAACTATTTTGGTTTAAACTTTTGATAAAAATAATAAATGGTTAAAAAATTGTCGAGTTACCTAGTTATAGCACTCAAAATGCAACATAAATAATGAAGGAGATGTTCTGAGATACCTAGTTTTTACCACTATTGATATCATTCTTTTCAGCTTTCTTGTTGCAGTATGCAAATTTAAAAGGGTTCACATATTGAAATTAACGTGTAATTACTGACGCTAGGATGCCTGCTATATCACCACATGACACCTCAAAATGTTCATAAAATAATCGTCTACGAACAATCACAGTTCTAGCTAAATCAATACAAGTAAAATATTTCAATTTTTTTTGGCCTAAAATGAAAAACAGTAGTAGATTTTCAATCTACTAACAAAAGAATGATTAGTAACATTTCCACGTCCAAGCGTCCGATAGATTTTAACCTGTGCGATTGGAAATAGATATGATTTTCTCAGTTACCTAGTTATAGCACTCAGTTCTTGTATTCTACACTGAGATACCTAGTTTTGAAACTGGTGAATATTTGCGTCGTTTATAATCGTATTTCATTGGTCTTTGGATATATAATAGAGCTCAAAAAGCTCGATATAATGGTATATTCAACACAAAAACGTCAAATTTCGAGTTACCTAGTTCTAGCATTAAGGGGACGATATGAGCTGCTTAAATTGCACTTTTAAAATAAGTGAAGTTTCCCAGCTCTTATTTATTTGGATCTTAGTGCAATTGGTACCAGCTCAGATCAATCACAGAGGAGCAACCATTGATATGTATAATAGTAAATTACATATCATTTTAGGTTTAAGTACCGTAATCCGGGGTAACATCGATCAAAATTATCGATTTTTCTTGGAAAATTCCGTTTTAATAGTAAAACGTTACATGTTTCATATTTTTAAACCGAAAACTGGCCCTCTGAGTATCTGTTAAGCTGCTTGAAAAAGTATTGTTATACCATGAAACATTAATCAAATTTTCGATTTTGCTGATTTTGGGTAACATTGATCACCTAAGTGATCTATGTTCGTTTGTGTTGAAAATACCCTTACTTACTAAATTCGGAGTCCCTGTCCCTGATTTCGAATATGTTGTCCAAATTCTTACAAGTTATGTACTTTTTGAGATATTTTAGGATTAAAATCATCTACACCGCGAATAACGCCTAAACGTAGGCAATGGCTTAAAGAATTGAAATTCTAGTTTTTATAAATCTTTCAATAAAATGCAAAAGAGCACTTTCATAAAGGTCATTCATGAAATCCTACGCTGGGATCTCATATTGAGGTAATACAGTGATTTTGAACCTCAAATTGTATCTAGTATTAATGCCAAGCAAGAATGTTTCAGAATGTATCTAAAAGCGTTAAGAATGACGTGAGCATAAACTGATTCCATGAAAATTGTTCTTTTGAACATTTCATCGGTCGGGTCAAACCGATCAATATTACCCCGGTACCGTAAAACGGGGTAACATTGATCAGCTTGACCGACCTCATGAAATGTTCAAACAAACGTTTCGCTTCAAACTAGTTTCAGCTATCAAATGGTATATCGTAATCTGCTATTATTTAGCTATTAAATGACATGTAATAATTGAAAATTTAATTTCATAAACTTTGGCATAAATCGATTTTTCCATAACTGGGCAACTCTCGCTGAGAGCGGCCCACTATTTACACCTTGTCTTCAAAAATGTTTAAGTTGCCGATTTTCTGAAAGCCCTCGCTAAAAAAGTAAGAAAAATGCATTTGGTTACTCAAATTGATGGAGCCTCCGTTAGTTAGAGCCACAACAATTTTTGCAGACCCCTCGATTTTGGTGGCTCATTTAAACCGTTATAACCCGAAAGTTTCTCCAAAAACCACCTCAAACGAATTGTTGTTGGAAAGAGGAAAGATATAGCTAGAGCTACTATTTACAAGAATGAAAAGTTGGGTCGCAACCAACCAAAGTTGAGGGCAACCACCGATTTTCAAAATTTTTGAATCAATTGAGGCATTTATACATAACATATCAAAAAAGTTGGAGGGGTTGTATACTAGACACGACCGCAAGTCTGACGTTGAATAACGTCCGTTTATGCATTAGTTTCGATTATTGAATGCTGTATTAACACTGATAAAGACTGTGATGTGAAATTTTGGTTTGGTTTAGTTTGATTGTAGACGGCAATTGATAGTGGAGTTTATTATTTATCATTATTTTCGATCCGATTCATTCCTTATGAACTTTGCCGTTCAATTTGAATAGGTCGTAAATTTGCTGGGATTCCTATACAGATACGACCTATTCAAAACGAACGTCAGAACTATTTAAACCTGTGTAGGTACTAGCCCAGCACGAGGTTTTCTTGGTTCACCATTTATGGGCAGCCCAGGTACTGGTAGTCGTAACTAGTTTCTCTTTCATTAAACTATGTTGTTGCTTTCGAAATACAGTGAGTCAATTTGCAGAATAATTTCAGCGGGCCAACTGTAGTTTGCTAGACCTTTGAATTTCTTTGGA
The DNA here is from genome assembly GCF_035046485.1 of Aedes albopictus. Lineage (NCBI taxonomy): Eukaryota > Metazoa > Arthropoda > Insecta > Diptera > Culicidae > Aedes > Aedes albopictus. Next base: position 173,462,381 of record NC_085138.1, read on the forward strand.
TGCTAACAGGTAATTATTTTGCGAAGAAAATTGATGCAGGTTTCAAATCCTCTCGCACAATTTCTCTGCTTTTGCAGGTTTATACATATATAGAAATTTAGAATGGACGCGACAAGACTTGTTCCGCGTAGTAGTTGGTTTTAAAATATTTCCATAAACGAATTTTTCAAAACCATTTAAAAATCTTTACCTATAAAAGAATTGTCTTGGTAACCGTTCATTTTATAATAATCTAAACAGATGCAATCCAACAGATCATTCAAAAATGCAAATCATTAAGCTTTTGCTAATTTGTGGACTGGAATGACTAATATTTAATTATATAACTAAGAATTTCTAGATATCATACAGTTTTCTTCTAGATTGTGTGGCAAAAATGGGCATAGAAATGTTTAATTTTTGCGGACACAACACACATTAAAATTTGGCTGGGAAATATAAAGGATGCTACAACAATCTAATATATTCCCACTATTTCGCTTGCGAAGTTTATGCTATGGTTTTAAGACTTAGACGGTTATTATTCGGTTCAATCTTGTGAGGAAAATTTTTGAAGCCCTTAGAAGGGCTGTTTAATTTTATTTGTTTTACAATAATCGTTCAATTATTATATGAGGTGAAAATCGGTAGCTATGCCAACGGTGATTTCAACCAATGTGATCTGATGGTCGGGGGGAGGGCTTTCGGTGTGTTCACCAGCTGGAAGACACTTTCGTAGACCGGTCCTTCCATCGGACTGACAATATCACAACCCAAACTGTGTGAAGCTAGGAAATGACGAGAGAGAGTTTGCCTTCTCTGTGCCGGTCAGATGGACCACATTGTCACTTTTCAGAGGAGGGATAGGTTTTGGCTTATTTTTGAGCACCTTAGCAACGCGCCAGAAGGGCTTGGAGTAATTAGGCAGATTCATAATGTCTCTTTTGAATTGGTTATTTTTGAGCTTGTCTACCCTAACCGCAATTATTTTGTTTAGCCTTCTGAATAAAACTCCCCTACTCGAATTACCAGTTCGTTGGAATTGCCGGCGTACGGCGTTACGGAGCGAGATTATCCTTTTTGTTTCGGCGTCAAGTTGGGTAAACTTACGTTTGGTGGGGGCTGTCGGGATGAAACGTCGTTCCGCCTCGGTGATGTCCTCGGTGAGGCAGCGAAGCACTTCGTCGATTTCGGCCGCCGTTTCCAGCAGGGGATCTTCGGGGATGCGGTCCTCGATGAATCGTGGTAGTTCCGCCGTTGGTATAGCTGGCACACGTTGACGACTTCCTGCAGTTCGAAAACCACCGGAAGGTGGTCGGAGGGCAGGTCGGTTAGGGCTTGGATGGCAGAGCACTTGTCCGCCGCGTTCGTCAGCACGATGTCGATGGTAGAGCTCGCGCCGGTTGGCGAGAAGAACGTTGGAGTTTCAGGGTGCAACACAACATAGTGTCCGGCTTGGAGGTCCTCGGCCAGTACCACGCCGTTCCGGTTGTTCCGGATGTTACCCCGTCGCCAGCTCGACGCCGACAGCTTCGATCGTGGAAAGGCGGAAGTTTGGAAGCATCCTATACTCCAGACCTCGCTTTATGGCGATGGCTACGCCGCCACCGGGTTGGCCACGGTCACGATCTAGCCGGACAATGGAGTGGTGCGGGAGGCTGAAATTCAGGCTTGGGTTTAGTTTTGTTTCTGTCAGGCAGGGTTGGCAATCGTCCTTCTCGTCACCACTGCGTGAAGATAACAATAAAACAATCTTCGTCCGAAAGAACAACGGTGACGATTGGCCTTTTCGTCGCCGACTGCGGGCTTCACGACGAAGCTCAATCATAAATAGTCACCCACCAACTTTTTCGTCGTCCTCTTTGTTCCCTGGAAATGAGCGACGACGGGCCAAGCGAACGCCAACTGGGAATAGCTTTTATTGGCGTTTCGGCACTTACGGTGGTGTGAAACCTCACTAGCTCAGTTGGTAAGAGTGCTGGATTGGCAATCTAGAGGTCGGTTGTTTGAATCCAGGTGCAATTATTTTTTTATTAAAATCTTTTTTTGTGTGTGTTGCTGGTGGCAACATTGACTCCGTCGGTTATACGCACTTGGACGAAGAGCGAAACAAAACGAATGAAGATTTTGTTTTCGTCACGACGCAAGCCCTTCACGACGATTCGTTGGCTTGAATGAGTCATCCGATGTGGAACGAGCAACGATTACGATCTAGTTTTCGTTCTCGTCGTCGACTATTTTGGTCGTACGGCGACGATTTTCAGCCCTGCTGTCAGGAACGCGACGTCAATACCGTTGGATTGCAGGAAGTCTGTGACTTCCGGCCGTTTTGACGTAGGACTACGTCTCTCTTTTCTATACCGGGTGTCATTCTAAATTTTCAGAAATCGGCCGCGTTACGTTTGAAGTGGAGATTTTGAGCGTTAATAACTCAGCCATTTCTCGTTGAATTTTCAAAATTTTGGCTCCAATCGATTGCAAATCTTTACACCAATTATGTACAATATTAACATTTGCTGATTTTCAATAACATACTATTGAAAAATTGGGAAAAGTAAACCCATGTTTATTCCAGCCAATCACGAACGAGCACATTTTGGATGCTCCCGTCGAATATAAAAGCTACTGCTTCTTCGCATCTTCCCTCATTTGTCGTTGTCGTCTCGAGGTGAACGCATCGAACGAGAGCTGCCGGCTTTTTGACGTAGGACTACGTCTCTCTTTTCTATACCGGGTGTCATTCTAAATTTTCAGAAATCGGCCGCGTTACGTTTGAAGTGGAGATTTTGAGCGTTAATAACTCAGCCATTTCTCGTTGAATTTTCAAAATTTTGGCTCCAATCGATTGCAAATCTTTACACCAATTATGTACAATATTAACATTTGCTGATTTTCAATAACATACTATTGAAAAATTGGGAAAAGTAAACCCATGTTTATTCCAGCCAATCACGAACGAGCACATTTTGGATGCTCCCGTCGAATATAAAAGCTACTGCTTCTTCGCATCTTCCCTCATTTGTCGTTGTCGTCTCGAGGTGAACGCATCGAACGAGAGCTGCCGGCTTTTTTCGTTTGCGTTTTCTCTCATTATTCTTTGACGGCCGTGTCGGCTCGGTGTCGGTGGTTGTCGGCAAGGGTGCTGTTGCACATTCGCCTTCTAACCGTCTAACGCGGCAGACCAAGGAAGGAATACTTTTCATCGATTGCTCGGCGGTGGTGGCAGAGGCAGCAGCAAAATCCACAAAAGAAAGATCCGCCACAACGAATGTGCGAGTTGCGTCGCTTTTCCTCGGGGCTCGGTCCCTTCACGGATTGATTGACGGTGGCGTATTGCTGATAGCATGGAAGAATATCCAGGTCAGCAAGCGGCGGGCCAATTCTCAACGCCGTCCAGCATTCAGCGCGAATTAAATCAATGCGCATTGGGTGGCATGATAAATTGATTTCAATTTCTACCTAAAACCGTCCAAAATTCAAACGGCTCTTTTCAGAACCATCGAAAATGATTCCTAGAGAGTTAATTGGATAAATTTCTTGCATCGACCGAGAAAGTGTAGTGAAACCAAATAGTGAACGATTGAATTCTTTGTGGTGGCTCAGCAACAGTGAAGGCGATCACTAACCTCATCCACGGCAGCAAGCGGCGGGCGAATTTTCGATGGCGTTCAGCATTCAACACGGGGAAATCTAACACGCATTGCGTGGCATGATAAATTCATGTCAATTTTCTGTCTGAAATCGTCCAATATTCAAACGGTTCTTTTCAGGACCACAGAAAATTCCTCAAGAGTTGTGAATCAGATAATTATTTCATTCCATCGCTCTGTAAAAGTGTGGTGTAGCCAAAAAGTGAAAAATTGTATACTTGGTGGCCCGCAACAATTTAGATGCCGGCTACTAATGATTCCACCAGGAATTTAGCAACGCTTTATCCTATCCAGACCATTTTTGTGAAACATTGTTTAATTTTACCATTTTTTCGAATTTAAATAATCTAAATCTTGGTTACTTTATTCGTTAAATGAAAATTCTATCATTTCTCAGTTGATTAACCGTTTCAAGCGTCTGGTGCATGCGAGGCGGGACATGCAAACGAAATAAACTGGAAAGCCAGTCGAATGGGAGGAGCTTCATCTGCCAATCTAGGGACATAAAAGCTGTTCCCCCTGATTTCTTTCGTCATTTTCGTTGGATCAGTCAGGCAGGGTGGATGTCACCTCCACAGCTGTGCAGTGACACATCAACCCAGCCGCAACTCTCGGCTATCGTGCGGATAGCACCAGGAATCTCATCCATGGCAGAAAGAGGCGTACCAGTTTTCGGTGGCATCCTGTATTTAGCAAGGAGAAAACCAACACGCATTGCGTGACATAATGTTTTCATGCCATTTCGTTCCTAAAATCGTGAATTAATCAAACGGTCCTTTTCAGGACCACCGAAAATAATTCCTCAAGAGTTGTAAATCAGATAATTTCATTCCATCAATCGAGAAAACTGTGGTTCAATCGAAAAATGAAAGATTGAATTCCGCCCACTAATCGTTCCACCCAGAATTTAGCAACGCATTGTCCTATCAGAACCATATTTCGTGAAACATTGGGGAGCGTCCAGAAATTACGTCACGTTTAAAGGGGGGGGGGTCAGCAAAGTGTGACGATCAATACAAAAATTTCAGAGGTCCCATGCAAAACGTGTGACATAGGGATGAGGAGGGGTTGAAAATGACAAACTTTTGTGTGCCGTAATGTAAGGACGATCCCATGTTTAATTATAGCATTTTTGGAATTAAAATGATCTAAATCATTTTATATTTTGGTTACTTCATTTGTTAAATGAAAATTTCTCTCATTTCTTGGTTGAAAATCGTTTGAAGCATCTGAAGCATGCGGGCGGGTCATGCAATCGAAAAAAACTGGAAAGCCAGCTGAATGGGAGGAGCTACATCTGCTAATCTAGTGGCATAAAAGCTGTTCCCTCTGATTTCTTTCGTCATTTTCGTTGGATCAGTCAGGGAGGGTGGAGGTGGATATCACCTCCACGGCTGCGCAGCAGCACGTCAACTGCGACGAGTGATAGCACCAGGAATCTTATCCACTGATCACGGCTGCGGTGGGCCCGGCAATGGAAGTTAAATACCTCCACAGCTGGGTAGCTGCGCACCAACCACCCAGCGACGACTGTTGGCTATCTATCTGATAGAACCAGGAATCTCATTCACGGCAGCAGGCGGCGGCGGCAGTTTTCGATGGCTTCCCGCATTCAGTGTGGATAATTTGTCTTTCTAGAATCAACCGTTATTTGAACGGACCTTTTCAGGACCAGAGAAAATTATTCCTTAAGAGTTATGAATCGGATAATTTTCGGATATATTCCAACGATCGGTAAAAGTGTAGTGCATTCGAAAAGTGATTGGTTGATTGGTGGCTCAGAACAGCAAAATTGGTCACTAATCTAATAAGCAACGCGTTATCTTATTCGGACGATTGTACCTGAAACATTGTTTCATTCTAATATTTATCGTATTAAAATGATCCTAACTATTCAATACTTCAATTAGCTAATCCGTTAAGGGCCCATATAGCCGAGGCGGTAAACGCACGGGTATTCAGCATGACCATGCTGAGGGTGACGGGTTCGATTCCCGGTCGGTCCAGGATCTTTTCGTAAAGGAAATTTCCTTGACTTCCTTGGGCATAGAGTATCTTCGTGCCTGCCACACGATATACACATGCGAAATGGTCATTGGCAGAGGAAGCTCTCAGTTAATAACTGTGGAAGTGCTCATAGAACACTAAGCTGAGAAGCAGGCTTTGTCCCAGTGAGGACGTTACGCCAAGAAGAAGAAGAAGAAGCTAATCCGTTCGATTAGAAATTGTCTCAAAGAACGGTTGATAAGTCGTTTGAAGCGTCTGACACAATGTGGGCGGGTCATGCAAACGGAATAAACTGGAAAGCCCGCCGAATGGGAGGAGCTTCATCTGCTAATCTAGGGGCATAACAGCTGTTTCCTCTGTTATCTTTCGTCATTCTCCTTTGATCAGTCAAGGAGAAGGGAGATGTCACCTCCCAGCTAGACAGCAGCACACAAACTCAGCGATGACTCTCGGCTATCGTGGTGGCAGCACCAGGAATCTCATCCACGACAGCAAACGGCCGCATTCAGTATGGGTAAAATCGCATTGCGTGATGAATTCATGCAATTGTTTTCTTCCGTTTTATAAACGGTCTTTTCCAGGATTAGTTAAAATGATTCCTCAAGAGTTATGATTCGGATAATAAAAAACGAAAGACTGAAAGCTTGGTAGTTCATCAATAGTGAAGTCGGCTACTAATATGTTCTTCCTGGATGAAAACAACGTATGTATTGTCGAAAGAGTTTCACGTTAAACTTTAGTTTAAAAGATCTATCTAACGCCGTTCAATTACCTAATAATTTTATCCGCTCGATGAAAATTCTCTCGTAGAACAGTAATTTGACCATTTCTCTTCAAAACGAAATAACTCTTGAACTAGTCAACATCTTTCCAAGTAACCGAACCAGCTGAATAACAGCTTCTTGAGCTAAAGTTAGCTTAAGAGTGATTTGTTTTACTCTTATACAGCGAAAATGTTTGTTGGGTTATAAATGCGTTCAGCGAAAGCGATCACACAACTTTACTCAACACATCAGTCCACCATTTGTATTATCCTAACAACAAACATTGTATTATGGAAATATAAAAGTCGGAATCTCGTTCCAACCTTTGTCCTACGTCAACATTGCGGTTATGTCTCAGACATTACCCACTCCTAGTTTTTTCGCCACCGAGTTGGCGTTCCAATTAAGGAGTTTGAGGGCGAATTTGGCAACGCATGAAAAACTGCATCATTGTTTTGAGCTTTTTTTGCATCTCTGTCACCAGAGATGTTAATTGGCTAATCGCCTGCGTCAAGCCATCCGGGGGAGGAGGAGTGGGCGGCTGGGGTCCTTGCTGGAATGACGTCCCGGACGAGGGAACGTTGCCCCAGAAGCCTGGGGGCGGGGTGGAGTTGTTTTGACTCGTGGATGGTCTTGCGCCTTTGGACGGAGGTAACTCCGGAAAGGAGTCGAGGCCGAGGTCGATGTTTTCTTGCTTCTTTTTCGGGCGACGGTTGCGCTGGTTCGCTTGCTTCCGGAACTGGATGTACTCGGCCCTCTTCGGATAGGCCCTGCTTTTCGACGAGTGGTCCTGATCGCAGTTCACGCATTTCGCCGGGGCATCCTCCACTGCGCAGTCGGACGTGGCGTGATTCCCGCCGCAGCCGGAGCAGCGACTTTTCAGGTGGCAGTTTTTGCCGCCGTGCCCGAAACCCAGGCAGTTGGCACACTGCGAGACCTCGCGGGGAACAGGTTTGTACCGTTCCCATTCCACTGAGTGGAGGAAAAGAGCATGAATGCCCTGAAGCTCTTTGAGCGTGGTTGACCCCTTAGGGAGGTGGATGAGGTAGAGTTGGTCACGGTAGCTCCTGTTCACGTTGTGGCGTTGGATTTTGTGGATGTTCTGCGGTTTGAGGCCTGCTTCCTTCAGCTCCTCCTCCAGCAATTTCACGTCCATGTCATCGAGGCCTCGCAGGATGACTTTCAGGGGCTTTTCAGCCTCTTTGTCGTGGGTGAAATATTCCACCGACCCTCGCTTTAGCAGTTCCTCCACGGCCTTGGTTTGCCACGGTTTGCGGAGGGAACCGTGATTTTGTACCCGCCCGTGCACCGACGGAGGGTAGCCTGCAGTCCTCGCTTGACGTAGTAGTCGATGTCCTTGTAGAGATGCTCCGGAAAGCCTTTCGAAAGGTTCGTTTCCGTTTTGACTGTTTCTCAATTATGCGGGCATTGCTTTCATAACTTTTATAGTGTTTTGAAAAGCTTAAACTTTCAGCTTTCCATTAGTGGACTCAGAATTTAAATTCGTGTTCGTAAACACTGTGAAATAACGCTGCATTTATGTAAGCGGCCGGCACTGGGCCCAGTGCGCAAAAGTGGCATGATTTACAAAACGGCAGATAACTTTTGAAAGAAGAAAAAGACATCTCTAACTTTTTGAAATGTTATGTATAAACGTCTCAGCTTTCAGTTGATGCAAAGATTTTGAAAATCGGTGGTTGCCCTCATGGTGAAAAAAATGTTTTGGTATAAAAATCCAAGATGGCGGCCAAAATCAATATGGCCGACCCAACTTTTTATTATTGTAAATAGTAGCTCTATCTTTCCTCTTTTCAATAACAATTCGTTTTGAGGTGGTTTTTGGAGAAACTTTTGAGTTATAAGGGTTTAAGTGAGCCACCATTTGACCAAAATCGAGGGGTTTGCAAAAATTGTTGTGGCTCAAACTAACGGGGGGTCCATCAATTCGAGTAACCAAATACATTTTTCTTACTTTTTTAGCGAGGGCTTTCAGAAAATCGACGCCCTAAACATTTTTGAAGACAAGATGTAAATAGTGGGCCGGTCTCAGCGAGAATTACCCAACTGTGTTTTGTAACGCAATGAGATACATTTTCAATGATTCATGCATGGCATGAATACTAGATGCAATATGAGGTTCAAAATCACCATGTTACTTCAATATGATATCCTAGAATTGGATTTAATTAAACTTTTATGAAAATGCTCTTTTTCAAGAAAATATACGATTTAGGTAGGCTATCAATTCATTCAGCCATTGCCTATCTTTAGGCGTTATTAGCGGTTTAGATGATTTTAATCCTAAACTAACTCGAAAAGTACATAATTTGTAAGGATTTGGACGATATATTCGAAATCAGCGACCCCGAATTTAGTAAGTAAGGGTATTTTCAACACAAACGAACATTGATCACTGACATGATCAATGTTACCCCAAATCAACAAAATCAAAAATTAGATTAAAGAGCCTATTTAAGTTTCACAATTCTTTTTTCGAGTAGCTTAACACATGATCAGTGGGCCAGTACTTGTTTTAAAAATATAAAACATGTAACATTTGCTTCAAAAATAATTCAAGAAAGACTGAAACTCTGATCAATGCTACATCGGATTACGGTAATCAAATTCATTTTTACATCTTTAGTTTCTTCCTTATTTACTACACAATTATTTACGTGTGTTACACATTGTCTTGTTTGGTGTTCGATCATTTGGATGAACGTCGTTTGGCCGAACGTCATTTGGCCGAATGCCATCTGGCCGAATGGGTCGGTTAACCGAATGCCATTTGGCCGTATTATGATCAAAAGAATTCAGAGGAAGTTGAAACTGCCAATATTTTATTAAAAAGTTTTCCTTCTTTGATTCATAGGCTGTTCTTTCGAGATATACTGATGCGGAGAACAGAGGCATGGTCACTTTAGTTTATCATTCATTTTTCGGCCAAATGACCCGGGACCGTCTGGTATTTACCATTGAAATGGAATTGTTTGAATTCAAAAATGGAAGGATTACCTAAAACTACTATATACAACCTACCAAATTCAGATTGCTGATTAAAACATTTTGTGATAGATTGCATTTGTCTACAAATTTAGTTTTGATTAGATCAACCTTATACCTGTTTTGCCTCTTCATGAAGGTTTACTGTTCCGGTCCCATAAGGGCGATCTAAGATCATCCTGAGTGCACGATTTTGTGCAACTTGGATCTTCTTTCGATGGGTTTGCGTGCATGATTCCGACACTGGAGCTGCGTACAGGAGTGCAGGAGCAGTTATCTGCTTATAGACTGCCAATTTGTTCACCCTAGAGAGGCGGGATCTTCAACAAATACGCGGATACAGGGCCTTGACAAAGGTGACCCTATCCTCTGGTGGGACGACACAAGGGGAGGCATCAACATCGCGGACGCAACGTGCAACCTGATCTTCGAGCGGACTAACTATGGTAGAACCCAGCATGTGCGACGAGGCAATGTGTTCGCCGACAGCGTTTGCTTTTTCCAGCGGAGTTATCAGAAAAGAGTCACCAAGCATCAGAAGAGGAATTGGTGTGGGATTGGCTACCTTCCAGAATGGTCTAGATCGATCATCCAGGTTCTGAACGACATGCCGAAAACTTTCGTTTCGGAGTTTGACCATTCTAGAAGCCACCTCCCTCTTCGGATCTGCAACTTCATGTCACTTTTGAATTTCACCAGTCTTCTGAAATTGACTTCTACGGATGTTAAGCAAGTGGATTAGTAGTCGGGTGTGGGCATCAATTGCGACAAACTTACCTCTGACAGGAACTCGTCTGATGCACGCCTCGTCAGCCACGTGGATGGCCTGCTGGAATCTTTCCAAGGCAGGGTCGATGTCCTCCACGGTGTCGAGCGACTGGTTTTCACCGATGTTTCAGTCCACCATACGAGCGTAGACCGCCCAGTTGACGTGATGGCAATCCTTACGCTGGAACGTCGAAGCGGAGGTCACAGCTGCCTTTACTTCAGCCATCACCGGTTGGTGATCAGAGCTGAGGTCGTTGATGGCCATCGGCTTGGAAATGTTCGACAGGAAGAAATCCAGGATGGAAGTATTTCTTACCGGCGGAACGAACGTAGGTTCGTCCGGGTGGTTCACCATGTACAGCCCATGCTGCGCGTGGTCGAACAACAGATGCCCGTTCTGGTATTGCCGGTAATTCTTCCAGGCCTCGTGGCGGGTGTTCAGGTCTCCTCCCACGACAAATCTACTGCCGAGGGCAGTGCTCTGCAACGAAACGAATGTTTCATGTCGGAGAATGGAGTGTTTGATACCTCTTTTGACGACGATCGCAACACCACACCCCCTAGAGCTGGTGCGATAAAGCCGGATAACGTTGTGGTTCGGTAGCCGGAAGCTGTCAGCTGGTTTGACGTGGCTCTCGGAGATAAGACCCACGTCGATGTTGTGTTTGCTGATGAAGTCTGCAAACTCGATGTGTTTTGCTCAATGAAGATGGCAGTTCGCAGCAGTTCGACACGGATCCGGCAGGACCGCTTGATGATGAGGACCTCGGAGACTAGAAACACGAGTCCCTCGTCAGTGAGCAACGATTCATCGCCAGGTTGGGTGGTTGCGGCAAGAGGGGGGGGGGGGGGCATGATGCTGCGTCCAGGCATTCGCTTCGGGAACTGCTTGCGACATGATGGTTTTAGCCCTTGGGACTGGTGCTGGTCGTTGTCCTGTCGGTAGTAGCGGGAAATCCTCCGGCCTGAAGCTTGGTGTCTTCTCCTTACTACGACCGGGTTGAATGGTGGTCGATGTCAACTTTCGGATTCGCTTGTAGTCCTCGTGTTTGGGGCACCGTCTGTCGGAACCCTGATGGGCACCACCATAGCTGGCGCACTTGAATTCCACAGCACCTTCCGCCGTGACTCCAGTTGAAGGACAGTCTGCTGTCGCGTGATCTGAGGTGCAGTTGAGGCAACGAGTGTTGACGTTACAGTTTTGAGTACCGTAGCCGAAACTGAGGCACCGCTGACACTGCGTCACGTCCCACGGTAGGCCTCCCACTTGATAATGATCGAGCAGAGGGAGCGAATTGCTCGAAGTGCATTGAGCGTCGCCGTTCCCTTCTTGGGGTTCACCAGATAGAGGCAACCCAGGTAATTCTTCACGTTCTCCTCCTTTCTTACCATCCGGTAGACGACGGTGGCGGATAGCTTGTAGCGGTTTCGCATTCTTGGGGTCGATGGCTTTTCATCCGGGATGTCGTGGGTGCAAAGTTTGCTTTGGCGTTCTTCAGGAGGAAAACGACTCGATCGTAGTCCATTTTCGTTTGCAGCAACACCTTCGTGCCGATGCGCGATAGTTTATACTCAGCAGCGATGCTGAGAGTATTTTTTCCGGCGAGTTTGTCGAGCCGCACGTTTTTCACCACCAGTAAGGGTAATTTTGTTTTAGCGGCGCTAGGACCCGACCAGGTTGGGCGGCCTTTTCGGGGTGCAATTGTTAGGCTGATGGACTCCATGGTGCTGTTCTTCTTCCGGAACGTCACCGAAGTCACGTAAGGATTCATCTTACTTATATCTTTTCCGAACCTATCGTTTTGGACTTGTCCGGTGTCTCCTCCTGAGAAAGCCAACGGAATCGCTGCCAAGCTAGTAACAGCTCACTATCTTGGGGCCACGATGGTGAGCCCTCACGAAGTAGCCGTGGAAGAAGTCGTCTACGATCAGTTTACCGGACTGGTTACTGAGGAGGAAGTTCGCTCGGTCGTCAAACGCGGCAAAAATATGAAGGCACCCGGAGCTGACGGTATTTTCAACCTATTCTTTTCCGGCATCGTTTCTCTCCAAAATTCCTCCCACCTCCGGACTGTGTCATCCGGGTAAACGGCTGTCCGGTCGAATGGATGAAGGAAGTCGAATACCTCGGCATCACCTGCGACGAAAACCGAACTTACCGTTCGCATACGGACAAGCTGAGGAACAAAACCCTCCGACTCCTGAAGGCCCTGTATCCTCTGATATGTCGGAGGTCCCGTCTGTCGCTAAGGAACAAAATCGCCGTGTTCAAATCCAACATCGCCCCGATGATAGACGCCATGCCGGTGTGGGGGACGTGTGCCGAAATGCACAAAAGAAAGCTGCAAGTGGCACCGAATCGGCTGCTGAGGATGATCCTAGATGCCCCCTTCGGAACGAGAACAAGCGATCTACACCGGGACGCTGGATGCAGAAGAGTAGACGATAGTATCGCTGAAGCCATCGACGCATTCATACAGAGCGTTGCTGGCTCGGAGCACCCGCTCATCCGAGTGTTGGTAACATAGGATTTTCAAATTTTTGAGTAGTATGTAAGTAGGTTATAAAATTAAAATAACATTGATGTAACAAATGCATCAAAACACAAAACACTTCCATGTTAAACACAACAACAAAAATCATAGATTTTAAGAAAGAAAAGAACAAAGGATGAAAAATTTATATTGTATCACTCAAACACACTGGAATATGTAATACATCTATAAAAAAGACAATAAAATGAATTTAAAGTCAAAGTTTTGGACTTCTTAAACTCGTACTGCAATGATTTTGGTCAAATAACGTCGATAAACGTTCCTAGCTTTAATGATGCTGATGGTTTCAAAGTCGAGTGTTACGTAGGAACCTTTTTACTGTTTGAATCTTCCACTGACGTTATGACCGCTTGCAGGTCAGGATAGATGTCAATTTCTAGATTTTGCTTTGACCATGTGGAAATTACACTGTTGCAACTGCTTTGCCATTCATGTGTACAACAGAAACAGGTGCTCGATGAACAAATTGAGGCAAAGAAATCCACGTACTGCGGGGAGACTCGAACTGGAACTCCTGATCACGACGAAAGCATTTTCAACAGTGTAATTTTCACATGGCTTAGTCAGCCAAAGCTAAATTAAGAAATTGACATTTGTAAGGTGTTACGTCCACCTTTACCGTAATAGAGTCTGACGGCACACTGATGAGTCATATCAATACATGATTGGGAGACAATAGCCGTATCTCACAATTTAAAAATTAATTTTCTCTCCCGCTTTGACATACATGTGTACAACAGTGTATGTGTTAAATGTTCATCTAATCCAATACGATGGAGGTTTGGAGGATTGTGAAAAGAAGCAAAGTCATGAGCGACTGTGGAATCAAATTCAGTTCTACGCCTACTGGCGACGGAAATAGTCGAGTGAATCCGTAGCTTGGAGGAATAATTTAGCGAATTGAGAGTCGTGCGTACGAGTCGCATCGGAGTACGTGGATTTCTTTTCATCATTCAAATCTCAATTTGTTCATCGAGCACATGTTTCTGTTGTGCATATGGATTTCAAAGCATTTTCAACAGTGTAATAGTGGATAGTATATGGTACATAGCTTGCGCTGACCATCCGGTGTAGAAAAGTCACATTTTATTGATTTTCCATTTCGAAAAATTTTAGGTTTTCATTTTACACCTGGTGACGTGGTACAATACCGTACCTTTCCCACAAACGTAGTTTACGTCAAAAGTTATGTGATTTTGATGGTTAGACGTACCAGTAGAAAACAGTAGAACACCGGACATGTAACGAATTGTTGTTTTCTAGGTGTTTTGAAAAGCAATATGAGTTTTCTTGGTTTTGTATGCTATTTTATGTGGAACACTTATTCATTCTAGCTGTAGTACAAATATTTTATTAAAGGGGGGGAGGGTGAGTTTGGGGCCGTATGAAAGCAATGCAATCAGTACGAGAACCCTACAAATGTGAATGAAACCTTCTGAGTATTAACATTATTTTATGCATAATACGTTGTAAAGTTTTAAACATAAGATTCATACAAAATTCAAAATGCACGTATATCAGCTTCTAGGAAGCTGATAAAGGAATAATACTTTCTTCTTTTCAGAATGCTGTAGTTATATTGAAGGGGTAGCGAATTTTGTGCTCATCATCGTACAAGCAGATCGGTTCGATGATATCACCTCCATCACGTCTTCGCCGATAATGCACAGGCGGTGGTTGCAGAAGATGTTGCAACGGTTGATGAGCAATAGTCCTTCGAGTGAATTCACCCTGGAAAACCCAACATACACCCGCTGCCCATCCTGATCTTTCTCGTAGCTGAACACTACTTCCGAAAATGTGCCGCCTTGAGATTTGTGCACCGTAAGGGCACATGCGCTCGCCACCGGAAAACGAACATGAGCTCAGCGATAGAACCGTGCACCAAACTATTTTGGACGTCAATATTTGTAATTATCATGTACGGGGTACCCTCCACCTGTCGCAGTAAATACGGCAGACCACCACCCACCACAACGCTCATCTTGTGCACCTTCGTGCGTGCTCCAACCTCCAAGCTGACAGTTTTCTTTGTATCCGGAGTACTCATCATCAACGTTACGGTATTATATCGCTCCTCGTCGGTGCTTCGACGAAATAGCCGTATTGCTTGCGTTACATGCTGCTGACACCACTCCGTTGTACGAAAACGGCTCTCTATCAAGCGAATTTCTTCCGCGGCAACTGTTCTCTGTTACGGATTTTGGTAAGGATATCGGAAAACTCTTCGTTAGGCTGACGCATGACCGTGCATTGACAGGGGGTAGCTGCCGCCGCTAAACACAATCGACATACCGCCGAACGAATCGTCATAGTTGTCCGTCTTTTCTCGAAGCCGAGCATGTACCGTGTTGAGTGTATCAGCTATAAGCATGCTGGTTTCGTCAACAATAATGGCCTTTACATTTGCAAAGGCATTACGGTGCAGCTGCCGCGCTTCAAAACTCAGTTTTGAGCTTTGTCTACGGGACATCGTAATCCGGAACGCGGAATGGACTGTGGTACCACAGATGGCAACGGCTACCTTCCCTGTGGACGTGCAAGCTACGTAGGCATTACTTTGCGAACTATGCGCCTGAAGCGATTGACCGTCTCCATTAGTATTCTCAAAGCAAACGTCTTTCCTGCACTGATTTGATGTAGTCGCTTAAATTGTACTGTACAAGTTGTCGATTATTTGTAGGATTGAAGCATGCTGCTCCGCATTCGTCGCACAAACCATTTCGCAGTATGTACTCCAGACAAAACATTGGAACCGATGTTGATTACCCATAGGTGCGGCGATAGAAGACTAGTCTGTTCTTTCATACCTACGGCGTTTTTATGCGAGTGACATCCTGTTTGAAATTTGTAAACATAACGTCATTGCCATAAAAGCGCCGTAGGAAAGAAAGAGCCAACTAGTTTCCTACACGCAAAAAAATCCGTTCCGATATACGTGAACTCCCAAACACGGCAACGGGAACAAACGGGAACTAACGATAACAACAATAAGAAATGTACACCGTGAACTAGATTTCACGTTTTCTAGAACGCCCATATTGACAGCTGGAACTAGTTCCAGTTCATGGTGTATATTTGCTTGATCTCATATTTGCGTTTGTTTGTTCACGTTTATCAGAACGGTTTTCTGAGCGTGTATCGCCGCACCTATGGGTAATCCACATCGCATTGTAACGCTGTTAACAGCCACCATTGTGTCCTGTTGGGAAATTCTGAATGCCGTCATCGTTGGGTTCGATTGTAATGGTTCGGACAAATTCAACGCGCTGATCAGCTGCTACTTGAAGTTCGTCATTCTCGTCGAAGAGCCGGATATTTCCCAGTCATACTTCTCCAACTTGGCAGGGATGGTGCTCTTATTGACTGGGCAAACATTTCGACAGAGTTGAACATTTCGATGCTGACTTTCTTGTGCAGATCGTTGTAGTCGCTTTCTGAATGTTCTTTTTAGAGTTTGATCAGCTCCCGGTGTAAGCTCTTATTCATCTGTTGGTTTTGTTCACGTATTCAACGACATATGAAGCACACGAAAACTCCTGCAAAACGAACTGCAAATCCATGTTGGATTTCAAGATCTTCGCAATCCAGAGGCTGAACGAATTGGTCCAGAGCTCCGTCGTGAATTGTCGCAAGCAAACCGTTGGTCGGCGAATTGAAGCACGTATCACATCCAGGTAGAACTCACATGTGCAGTTGGAGTCGACAGTTTTGTTCCGAGAGCATCTCCCATTTGGAAAGCACGTCTGCGCAAATCGTCGATTCGTCCATCACTCGCTGTAATCGGAATCAACATCCTGGTTCATAGGCCAGTATGAAATATTGAACCTGCATCGTTTGTCATTATGCTTAGAGCAGGTAAACGTATGCTTGTGTACCTGGAATATCCAAATTCGTTAGCATCTATGCATTTAAATAACAAAGAAATTTGAATGTACAGTCGGGTATCCTATTCAACGCTGCCACTCACTTTACGCCCACTTTGTTCTCCAGGCTGTCTTCTGCCCAATTTAATTCATTTTTGGTATACAATGAGTCTATAGTTAGCACTAACTGCACTCAAAAATTCAGCTGAATAGGATGCAAGACAGCTGAGAAAATGCGGTGGGTAGCAGCGTCTAATAGGAGACTCGACTGTACCGTAAAAAGGGGTATCATTGATCAGCGGGGTAACACTGATCGGCTTGACCAACCACATGAAATGTTCAATCTAACAATATTCATTGTATCAGTTTCTACTAACGAATAGTTCTTCGTAATCTGTTACTGTGTAAATATTGAATGACATCAAGTTCATGAAAATTGAGTTTCATTATCATATAAATAAATCGATTGTTCCTTAA
Organism: Aedes albopictus; assembly: GCF_035046485.1. Lineage (NCBI taxonomy): Eukaryota > Metazoa > Arthropoda > Insecta > Diptera > Culicidae > Aedes > Aedes albopictus. The sequence continues at coordinate 173,479,450 of NC_085138.1, forward strand.
CTGTGTTGGCATGATTACTAAATATAATAATTAGTTCGAAACCACTGTATAAGCTTAACATGATATCCCAGTGTTGGATTACATAAACAAAACTTTTATGAAAGTGCTTCTTTTTAATAAAATAAATGACTTATTAAAAGTAGGCTTCATATTTTCTATGCTATTGCCTACCTTCAGGCGTTATTCGTGGTTTAGATAATTTCAATCCTAAAATAACTCAAAAAGTACATAACTTGTAAGTATTTGGACATAGAAATCAAAATTAGGGCCCCCAAATTTAGTAAGTAAGGGTATTCAGGTATCGTCGTATAGCATTTACTGTCATAGTCCATAGTCATAGAAAATGTCACACGGAGAGTAGGTACCCAGCCAACACACGATCGCATATGATGTTGAATAGGATGCTAAAATGGAGGCGATATGCGTACTCTTTACACGCGGTTAAATGAAAGCATGCACGCATGGCCTCCACTTTAGCATCCTATTCTACATCATATACGACTTCGTGTTGGTTGGGTAGGTAGGTAAATTCATTATTGTTGAGCGTGTTTTCAACGTAAGTCAATATAAGATGGTCAGATTGATCCAATAATTGACATTCAGAAGACTCAGTTCTCAAACGCTCTTGGCACCGTGCATGTCCAAATTACAGTACATTACCCTAGTACGGGCACTGGTCAACTGCGGATGGTGCTCAGTTGTATCCGGATATATCCGGATGTATCCGGATATTATGTCCTCGGCAGTACAATCGCATCCCTCTCTGTTGTTTAATGCATCGTTGTTGTACATGTCGACAGCAGAATTGCGATAGTTCAACCGTATAGCGTTCGGCACATTTTCCTTACACCATTCAACTGTACGGAATCTACTTTCTACCAGTTTCGTTTCGTCCTCAGACAGTCGTTTGCTCCTATCATGCTGACCTCATCGACGATGATCAGCTTGATGTTGGCAAACGAATGTCGATACAATTGCAGTAGTTCAAACCCCAGTTTGCCGTGATGTCTACGATCTATTGTGATGTGGAATGCTTAGTGTACAGTTTTTCCTCCAATTGTAACGGTAGCCTTTCCAGTCGATGCACAGGCAACATAATCATTATTCGGCGCTTCCTGCAGTCGTCATAACAACGCAGATTGTCGATTATCTGTAACCACAGATCTCTCTGTTCTGCATTTGTTTTGCGAACCATCACACAGTAATCCTGCTTACTCATCACCGTGGTTCGTTGCTTAACTGCTGATAAGCAAGCCATTCGTGGGTAACAGCCGGATGTCGCCATCGTTTGACTCCATTGGACCATGCATTCACCGCGCTTTTCTGTCGCTGCCGTCTCCTGTGCATCAGGGATATCCTCTCCTCATGACCAATCCACATATCGTCGGTTTCCTGCAATAGGGGCACAACTCAAAAAATGTGAATTTTCAGAATAAGCGTTTGAAAATTTGGCAATCTTGAAGCACCTCCTGCAAATTCACTTATTTCTCTCATCTTTTGACAAAAGTAAACAAATTTTGACTATTGTATCATCGAAAGGGGCTGAAGGACTATCTGTTTCATGAATTTTTGACTACTATTTTTCAACGACTATTGAAAAAGTTGGCTGATTTTGAGTTGTGCCCTTACTGCGGAAAATTGGTGAAAATGCCCAAATCTCGCGTTTCACAACGAATTTTGGAACGGGTCTTTGTGAGATGAAATTTTACATAGTTTTTCATCATTTGCCATCAAAATCTCAAAAATGACAAATTTTGAGTTGTACCCCTATTGCAGGAAACCGACGATATACTCCTCGATGATCTGCTCGAGGTACAAGTCGCAGTCATACTCCTTTCGCTTTGCCTGAATGGATCCATGCTGATCGTACAATTTCAGGAACTTGTTCTGGTATAGAACATCGCACAGCTCGTTACGGAAATCAACAACACGCGAGGTATAGTGCGAGGTCTGTAGGAATTGCTGCTGTTCTTTTCCTTGGTATATGAAGCTGCCAAATCGACTAAGCACAAATCATCCAACCCGCTACGTGATTCGTACTTCTGTACAATATTTTGCGTTTATATGTCGAATCGAGTCGACCCTTATGATGCCTTCTTCCTCCATTCACTTGTTTTGGTACGCTCATGTGGTAGGAGAACAAATTGCGTTGCTCTGCTTACTTCAGACATCTGTTAGCGCAACAGGTATCAGGCAGCTTCTTGGGCGGGCATCTCAACAGAATTCAGCATCTTAATGCTTATCTTCTTCAAGAGCGCTGTATAGCCCTGATCAGCGTATTCCTCTTGAAGTTTGGTTAGGTCACGTTGAAGGTAGCTTACACCTCGATTTGTTTTATTCACATATTCAACTACGTATGCAGTCGGGGCCCGTGGCGCAGTGGTCCACACGTTCGCTTCATAAGCGGATGGTCATGGGTTCGAACCCAGCCCCAGCACTTGCAATTTTTCGCCAGTTGCTCTTCCCCCCCGAGAGCAGCTGGCACCCGACCCTCTTCGGAGCATTTAGCTCTAACGGACCCGGAATTTGGATATCGGCGAACCGCAACTCATAATGGAGCCCCAATCGGACTGGAAAAGGAACTGCAGCCACACATCAGCATCATCGTTCTCATCATTCTACCATGGACAGGGTAGAAAAGTGAAAGAAACACAAAGGCAACCAGTACAATAAAGTAGAATAGAATAGAATACATCTAGGCGCTGTACAAAGTGGAAGTGCAGCGTCCAATTGGAATCGCTCACGTAGTACCCTAGTGGACAAAAGAGCTGTAAATAAGGTTAAGTGATCTATCTATATATATAAAAATGAGTTTGAAGTTCCTTTGAGGCAACAAAACTCAAGAACGGTTGAACCGATCAGCGTGACTCTTGCACGGTTTGGTTCGTATTCGTGGTGGCTGTGTTTATATGTACAAAAAGTTACAAAAATCAACTAGAGAATTAAGAAAATTGATAAAGTACTGTTTTTTCATGAGCTGGGAAGGAAATCAACACGCTCGAAATAAAACCAATCTAGAGTGCGGTGCTATTTTTCTCAACGGTTGTCAAACCACCACAAGACGGCAAGACAAAGTTTGCCGGGACAGCTAGTTAAGAATAAAACTACGTATGCAGCGCAAGAGTACTCAGCTGTTTGAGCCAAGGTGACTTGCTATCCAGGAATGGAGTGAAGTAATGCATCGCCTGAAGAGAATAGTTGGACGACAGATTGTTGCTCGGATGACATCGAGGTAGCATTCGAACGTGCAATTACAATCGATATGGAATGCTTCCAGCGTATCGTATGCTTTTGTCTCCAAAACATCTCATTTTCCTAGCCGTCCTGGATCATCACGACAACTGTCGTCGGCTGCACCAGAATCCTGGTTTAGTCCGGCTGGGTACCAGAATCCTGGTCTAGTCCAGCGGCCAGTACGGAATGTTGAATCGGCAATGGTTGTCGTTCTTCTTGAAGCAGGTGAAGGTATGATTACGAACCTATACAAATAATGTAACTTGAAACTTAACATATTTATTCTCCAAGCTCGATTAAATGCTCCGAAACTACTCCCGACGGTTAGTGATTCGAGCAATCAACACCATGTATGTCAGATAACTCACAAAATACTTGTTTTCATTCATGGTAGGCTTATTGAACATAGATTTGAGTTGATGCTAACATATAAGTTTTATTAGAAAATAGCATATTTTTGAGAAAGTAAGACGATTTTTCAAGAAATTGCCTAACTTCAGGCGTTTAGTGTGAGTCATTCGGTAACGTACAAAACTTCGAGAGCTCCTTGTCCCGTCTCACAAGATTGGCCACTCATTGAAGTTGGTGGACCGTCGAATGCACACATCGAAACCCGAAATGCTCGTCCAGGAAGATGTAATTGTCATTAGCGTGTTCTAGAAGTCTACGGTAAATGCACTTTTCAAAAAGCTTGCACAAGGATGAGAGCAAGCTTATTGGGCGGTAGCTGGAAAGGGTTTTAGGGTCCTTTCCCGGTTTGTGGATAGGTACTACTTTGGACTGTTTCCAAGAGTTGGGAAATAGCTGAGCTCCAGACAGCGATTGAAAACCTCCACGATGATGGAGTGTGCTTTGAGACTCAAATGCTTCAATACTATATGGAATAGTCTGGTGCTTTCATGTTATGGGTGAGCTTTATGGCGGTCTGCAGCTCTTCCGTTGTAACTTTTTTGTCCTCTGGGAGGACGTTAGGGATGTTGGATATCACAGTCACACTTTCGTTAACAGAAGCTTCCATCGGACTTTCCCTGTCCTAGATTATGGGATGCCATGAAGTAGCTAGATAGCGAGTTTGCTTTCTCACTTGGCGTAATTTGTTTGAGCCCACCCTCAACCAGTGGAGGAATGGGTTTTGGTTTAGATTTTAGCACTTTGGTTAAACGCCAGAAGGGCTTCGAGTGGTTTTGTTATATTTTAATATCGTTACTTAATTTATTGTTCCTAAGTTTTTGAACTCGTATGGATATTATTTTGTTTAGTTTTGACGTAGGACTACGTCTCTCTTTTAAATCGGTGCAGATGCTCGTCGGCGACATTGAAACTACGACAACGGAAGCGAAGGGAATGAAGTACGTGCTTCGAGTGCGGGACGCGCTTCAAGTGAAGAAACTGCTAAGTATGACGACGCTTTTCGACGGAACGGCAGTGAAGGTGGAATTGCATCCGATTCTGAACCAGCGGCGCAATGTGTGATCTTCTGCGGTGAAGTTCAGAAGAAGTCGGAGGAAGAGCTGCTGGAATGGATGAGCAAGGATGTCATAGTCGGTGTCAAGCACATCATCCGGATGCAAGAAGGGAAACCGGTTAGCACTCCAACGCTAATCCTCACCATCAACGGAACTGCTGTGCCAGACACTATCAAGGTAGGTGCACTGAGAGTCAAGCCACGGATCTACGTACCAAACCCAATGATCCGTTACAAGTGCTTCGCCTATGGCCTCTCGAAGTTCCGATGCAAGTGGGCTGCACGTTGCAGGAACTGTTGCCAGGTTCACGATCTGCATTGCCAAGGTAACCTGGACCAACAAGCCGATCCTGTCCAGTCTACGTGCGGGAGAAGGAGATCACCCGACTGCGCTTCACCAAAGGAATCAGCTACGAGGAAGCGGTTAAGCAGTTCAATGCTGGTGGTGGTTCCTACGCCTCCGTCAGCAAAGTACAGCAGCGCATGGTCGACACCCGTAACACTCCCCAGGAATCCGATAAGCTCAAAGCGAAGGACGAGCTGATCAAGCAGCTGATGGACACCATTGCCAAGCTCACGACGAGAATCGAAGAACTGGAGAAGAAGAGCAAGAAGAAGAAGGATAAGAAACAAGGAAAGCGGACCCAGCAAGTTCAGGACGAAGACATCGGCTCTGAAATGGAAACCGACTCAAGCGCCAAGCAGTCAGCATCCGGACCAACGGGTGGTGCCATTCCAAAACAGGTAGGTGCTGCCCCTCAGAAGTTCAGCGTTCCGTAACACAAACGGCATCTCACAACAGCAATCCACCCCCCGTTACTAAGAAACCCCTGGCTAATCATGACCAAGAGCAACATCAAACTGACCCCTCTCCTCCACCTCTGATCAACAAACCCCTCGCTAGTTCCCCTGGCAACCATCTGCAAACCCTAATGGATTCCGCCCGCCTCGACTCCCTCCGCCCTTAAACCAACAATGGCCAACTCAACAAATAGTCAATCCAGAATAACCCAACCATCTTAAACCTGTATTGCTATTCAATAGAATCTATTTGGCTTAAAAGAAAGAATCGCAGAATTACAATTACCGTAAAACGGGGTATCATTGATCAGCGGGGTATCATTGGTTGGTTTGACCCACCTGATGAAAAGTTCAAAAGAACAATTTTCATTGAATCATTTTGTGCTCAGGAATGGCATTTCGTAATCTGTAATTGTTTAACTACTACATGACATGAAATTCACGAAAATTGAATTTCATAAACATATTATTAAAGCGATTTACCATAATTGTGTTTCTTAACGCTTTGAGATACATTCTGAAACATTTATGCTTGGCATTTATACTAGATACAATTTGAGATTAGAAATCACTGTATTAACACAATATGAGATCCCAGAGTAAGATTTGATGAATGAAACCTTTATGAAAGTGCTCTCTGTCATTTTATTGAAAGATTTATTAAAACTAGACATTCAATTCATTAAACCATTGCCTACCTTTAGGCGTTATTCGCGGTTTAGATGATTTTAATCCAAAAATATCTCAAAAAGTATATAACTTTGTAAGAATTTGGACAACATATTCGAAATCAGGGACTCCGAATTTAGTAAGTAAGGGTATTTTCAACACAAACGAACATTGATCACATAGGTGATCAATGTTTACCCCAAATCAACAAAATCATAAATTTGATTAAAAAGCTTATTTAAACATGTTTTAAGATTTAACAATACTTTTTCAAGTAGCTTAACAGATACTCAGAGAACCAGTACTCGTTTCAAAAATATAAATCATGTAACCTTTTGCTTTTACAACGGAATTATTCAGGAAAAATCGAAAATTTTGACCAATGTTACCCCGGATTACGGTACCGATAAATATTCAAATCACCAACCCATTTACACTGATGGTTCTGTCGCCAATGGTAAAGTCGGTTATGGCATTGCAAGTAACTCCACCCTCCCTGACATCAGTTCGGCTCTCCCTTATTGAAAGCAACAAATCTGTGTTCATTTTCTCCCAACCAACCCTCCGTTATTTTTACCGACTCTGCTAACGTTCTCCAGGAAATGAAATCCCTCTCCTTGAAACACCCCTGGCTTCAAGAAGTCGAAGGACTTGCAATGGCCATACAGACTGCTTGCTGTTGGATTCCGGGTCATTCTGGTATCCAGGGTATTGAGGAAGCGGACCGGCTGGCTGGTGTGTGTCGTGGCGAGAACCCAGAGGTTGTTTGAGAGTGCGTCCGCGCTCGGAAACGGTTATCGTGGAACTGATGCCCGCACCGTTTCGTTTTGTTTCGCTGATTTTACAGGCTTTAACCGTCTGGAACGGCCATTCGCCTCTTTTCGGGATCCTTGACAGTTCGATACATCCTACAAAGTTTTCAGAGTTTATATTTGTTTACACTTTTACAATGTATAGTTTTGGTTTTAACAGAGTATTTTTCAGAGTTGTTTTTTCAAACGTTCATATTTTTTCAGTTTCTTTTCTCTTCTTTTTTGCTTGTTTTTCTCCCTTCCCGTCCCTTGTTTAACAGAGTGTCAGAGTATTTTCAGAGTTCCCCCCTTATTTTCCCTTCCCCTATATCCCATTATCACTTCTCCCTCTATACCCTTCATATTTCATGCTTTCAGCTTTACTCTTTTCAAAAATTTTAACACTTTTTCTTCCCGTTTTGTTCATAACATAACACTTCCTCTAGATTGTTTTCCATTCCCAGATCCCTCCTAATCCCTTCGAATTCTTGGCATTCGACCAGTATAATATTATGTTCCACAATCAAGAAAGTTCCACAAAACTGACATTTTTGACACTCTATTTTTTCATTATCCATCCGTGTGTGATTCTCGTATGCCCGATCCGTAATCGGGTCAACACTATCTGTTCTCTTCTGTTTTTTCGATCCTTCCACGGGGCCGTGGAGGGTTTCACCTTCCTCAACTTCACCTTCCTTTCCCGGAACCAGGCCCTTGACCAATGATCTTTGACCAATCCGGATGCAACTCCACTACCACCTTCGTACCATCCATTAACTCAGTCAGCTTCAGCAGACCCTTCACTCCGCACTTTCAAAACGTACTTGGTACCCCGATTTTCTGTGTACGCTTCATCCAATTTGCCGCCCGTCGCATGTTCCAGCGACCGACCGACGACAAACGGGTTTTCCGGGAACTTTCCTCCGTCTTTGGGAACCATCGACAACACTACCAACTGACCATGATTTCCCTTTGGGTCCAACCACTCCGGAAGTCTTCTTGCATTCCCATCACCACCCCCACCCCCCTCCCCCCTCACGGAGGAGCAGCTCTGGCTGCTGGCATGGCCCTCGGGCTAACACTGTCCACTCTTTCCCACCAGTCACTGAAAGGTTTTAATCCCACACTACCGACCAACGCTAGTCACTTTCCACTGCTCCGAAATCCCACTCACAACACAGAAGCCTTCACCTTAAGACTCTGCCACGCGTCGATGAAAATAGTCAACACGAGAGAAAGGTCCTTTTCCTTGAGTCACTACTCACTAACGCACTGAAGACGCAATAAAATGTTCCCACTGGGAAAACACGTTCGAACACGTTGAAAGTTCACAAAAAACCGATTATGGATGATGGCAGGGCCTTCTTTTTTAAGTTCATATTTATTTCATTTGTTTGTACCTTCGTAAATGTTTTCTTTTTAAGTGATTTATAATAATTATTTTCAGCCTTTAGTATGCCTTGTTTTCTATCTGTGACAGTTGTTTTGTTTGGGTTTCGATTTGACTTGTGTGTGTGATTTGTTACAAATTGTGTGCAACTGATAATTATAATGTGATAACCTACTTAGCCTAACTTACACTAACAATTTGATAACCTACGTAACGAGTGCTCGGATGAGCGGGTATTCTGATGCTTTGGCAGTCACGAAAAGGGAGTCGATCGCATCTTCGACGCGTTCTTCGATCGTTTTGCATCCCGCAGCGCGATGCAGCTCGCTGACCCTGGTGTTGTTGGGGACGTCGAGGATGGTTCGAAGCAGTCGGTTCTGAACAACATGTCGTCGGTTTCCTGCAATAGGGGCACAACTCAAAATTTGTCATTTTTGAGATTTTGATGGCAAATGATGAAAAACTATGTAAACTATCATCTCACAAAGACCAGTACCGAAATTCGTTGAGACACGCGAGATTTTGGCATTTTCACCAATTTTCCGCAATAAAGGCACAACTCAAAATTAGTCAACTATTTTAATAGTCGTTGAAAAATAGTAATCCAAAATTCATGAAACAGATAGTCCTTCAGTCCCTTTTCATGATACAACAATCGAAATTCGTTTACTTTTGTCGAATAATGAGAGAAATTAGTGAACTTGTAGGAGGTGCTTCAAGATTGCTAATTTTCAAACGCTCATTCTGAAAATTCACATTTTTTGAGTTGTGCCCCTATTGCAGGAAACCGACGATGTAGCTTTCGTTTATGGGTGGCGGCGCAAGTGCCCCACGACGGCATCGCATAGTTGACCATCGGAGCGATGATCGCGTTGAATACCGCCAGTTTGTTCCGGCGTGATAACCGCGACCGTCGCTTGATAAGAGGGTATAATTTCTTCAGTAGTCCGAGGCATCTCCACTTCAGGTTGTCCATGTGGGCGCGGTAGGTGAGCTTGTCGTCTATGGTGACGCCAAGGTAGCCAACTTCGCTAGTCCAGTCTTTTTTTTTTTGACTTAAATTCATGTTTATTCAAATATTTTGTTTGTTTTACATATTTTTATGTTCAAGTGATACAGAGTTCAATCTTTTCATCCTTTGATTTTCTTTGTTTATGTGTATGCTATGTGTTTTGTGTGCTTTCGTTGTGAATTGTTACATATTTTTGATATTTGAAATATCGTGTTAGCTTTAAATTTGATAACCTACTTAACCTAACTTAACCTAAATTTAAAAAACTATGTTGCCAACGCTCGGATGAGCGGGTATTCCGAGAGTGCAGCTTTCGCTATAAAGCTGTCGATCGCTTCTTCGATCCGATCCTTGACCGGTTTGATTTCTGCGCTGCGATGAAGATCTCTTATCCTTGCGTCGAAGGGAGCGTCGAATATTTGGCGAAGGATGCGGTTTTGTACCACTTGCAGTTTCTGTTTATGCGTTTCCGCACACGTACCCCACACCGGCATGGCGTAGTTGATCACCGGAGCAATGATGACCTTCAGAACTGCCAGTTTGTTTCGCCTCGACAGTCTGGACCGCCGGCAAATCAGCGGGTACAGCGATTTTTGGAGCCCGATGCACTTGTTGCGAAGCTTGTCGGTGTGGGTACGGTAGATTCGCTTGTTGTCCATTGTGACGCCCAGGTAATCTACCTCGTCCAGCCAGTCGATTTGCCGGCCGTTGATGCGGATGAAACAGTCCGACGGAGGGAGAAGCTTCGGGGAAGGTCGATGCCGAAACACGATCGCTTGAGTCTTGGCCTCGTTCACCTTGATCTTCCAGCTTGACAGGTAGTCTACGTAGGCAGTGACCCCTCGTTGCAGCCGGGAGCGATAGTCCTGCGGGGTGCGGCCGTTAGCCACTATTGCACTGTCGTCCGCATACAGTGCCAAGAAGCAGTCGCCTGGCAGCTGCGGGGTGTCCGAGGTGTACAGATTGTACAAGATCGGACCGAGGAGGCTCCCTTGCGGAACGCCTGCTGGGACAGCTTGGACTCCGGACGATGCACCTGCTAGTGATACCTGGAATGATCTATTTGATAGATATGATCTTACCATCTTCGTTAGGTAGCTGGGGAACTCCGCCTGGTCCAGCTTGTGGATGAGTCCATCGTGCCAGACGTTGTCGAAGGCCTTTTTAACGTCTAGCACTACCATGGCCGTGTTCTTCGAGGCGGCCTTGTTCCGGTGGATCATGTTCTCCACACGCACTAGCTGGTGGACGGTGGAGTGCCCCCTTCGGAATCCAAACTGCTCCGGCACGATGAGGTTCCTCTCGTCGATGTGATCCATTAGACGTCGGAGGATCAGGCGCTCGAATACTTTACTGACTGCCGACAACAAAGTGATTGGTCGGTAGCTCGATGCAGATGTTGGGTCCTTCCCAGGTTTCAGAATGGGGATAACTTTCCCCATCTTCCACCTGGTTGGGAAGTGGTTCAGCTGAAAGCACCTGGTGAAGATTGCCGCCAGGAAGCGGTACGATTTGCCCGAGAGCTTCTTCAGAACCAGGTTGAATAGTCCGTCGTTGCCGGGGGCCTTCATATTTTTGGTTCGCTTGATCGCCGACCTGACCTCGTCTTCGGTTACTTGTCCATCGAAAGGGGCTTCATTGTTGTCGTCGAGTTGGTTGATGGTTCTACGGACCGCTTCTTCGTGGGGGCTTGGCATGTTGGATCCGAGGTTGTGCGCTTCTACCAGCTTGGAGGCGATGGCGTTTGCCTTCTCCGACGGGGAGACCAAGAGGCCACCGACTTCGTCCTTCAATGGGGGGACAGCTTGTGGACGTTTCTTCAGAATTTTGGCCACTTTCCAGAAGGGCCTGGAATGGTCATCTAGCCGCCTGATGTCTTCCGAGAATTGGTTGTTCCTTATCTCGTCCATCCGGTTCTTGATTTGGTTGTTGAGGAGAGAAAGTTCCTGCTTTTTCAGCAGACATCCGGTCCGTTGGAACTGTCTTCGGACGGCGTTTCGTTGTTGGATGATCTGGCGGGTTTGGTCGTCAATGGCTGCGAATCGGCGTGTCACCGGTACCCAGCGGACGTAGGTGTCTTCGGCTGTACGGATGGCTTGTTCGAACACGTCCAGATTTCGTTCGATGGCTTCAACGGTTGGTAGTTCCGGGCCTTCCGGAAGTTTGGAGTCCACCAGGCGGCTGAAAGCCACCCAGTCGACCCGGTGGTAGTCTCGTCTCATCGCCGGTGGGATTTGTGTTGGGACGCATTCAAGCTCGCATGTCACCGGGAGGTATAAAATCTATGTTTAGCCTTTGTGCCATCAAAATCTCGAAAATGACCAATTTTGAGTTGTGCCCCTATTGCAGGAAACCGACGAAATATCGAACTCCCGGAGCATGGAACCCGAGCATGGATGCCGCTGCCGAGGTGAGAAATGTACCCATCTAGTGTAAATGCAGTCTGCCGACAGCGGAGAAGGGTGCTTCGGGGTGGCGGATGTTCCCAAGCGGCAAGTTGTCCTGCAATCGCTCGGCCTTTAGCTGGCCCGGCACTGCTAGCCTGCCACATTTCGAACAGCGAAAATCGGTACTTTCCGCGCACTAGGGCATTGTGTTGTGTTACTTTCCCAATATGGTATCTTCGTGGCTCTACGTCACCCGTTTCCCTTCGACTTGGTGTTATTTGAGCACCTTGATTGCAGGGCTTTCTTTGCCTGCATGCATTTGTATACAAAATACTGCACACATTATAACCCAGGGAAGTCGAGAAAAGTTCCGGTAGCCGGAGCGGGAATCGAACCCGCCGTCTCCGCATTGGCGATCCAAAGGTAACTGGAGACCGGAGGATTGATGCCCCTGCAGAAAGTGGCCGCTGCAGCTGGTGCGGCGCGCGATCCAGACAGTACGCGCATCACCCGTGATCGCCAGTCGGAAAATGGGTACGGGAAAATGTCATTCCAAAACCCGTTTCCGCACATTTTCCGGTCGGTGGAAAACGTGTACACCACGGCTGAACTGAGGGGCCGGTGGGCCCTCGTTAGGATCCGTTGCGTCCCGCAGCCAGTTTCGGCCACCGCAGGGTGCTGTTACGAACAGCCGCGAAACCAGCCGGCCACCAACCGGAAGCTGCCCGCGCTGGTCTGGCCCGTTCGAAGCAACTGTCGTGGTGCCCGAATGCACGCATTGGCAGGCAGGCATTGTTTCAGTGGCAACTATTGATTGTTTTCCCGAGCGAAGCTACACCAGAAGACGCACCGGAACCGCTACGTTAGGGTTCCGCCGTGCCCCGCCGGGTGCCAGCACGGTACGGCAGGGGCGAACTGCTAGCAAGATTCAAATACTTGCCCGGAAGACAGTCGAAACCGTCGATTGTTGACCGTAGGTGAGGGAAAATTGCCCGACGGCAAGCGCTGTTGCCCTAGATCTGTGCACCATTTCGCGAACAACTCGTTCGATGCATCCCTAACCCAGACATCAGATTCGAGCCGCGGGGCTGCTGTCTGGTGTGTTCTCATTCCACTCTGTTCGTTCGTGTGCGCCGACTGCTCTCCACACACAGCTTACCACAACAGTACCAGTGCCGAGATCGAGATGTCTGCCGAAGTTGCCGCTGAAACCGGTGCCGCCGCCGCTGCTGCTGCTACTGGCCCGCCGCCCGCCGCCAAGGCGAAGAAGCCGAGGACCCCCAAGGGAGAGGGCAAACCGAAGGCCCATCCGCCGGTGAACGAGATGGTAGTTGCTGCTATCCGAACCCTGAAGGAGCGCAACGGGTCCTCCCTGCAGGCCATCAAGAAGTACATTGCAGCCAACTACAAATGCGATGTCACCAAGCTGGCCCGGTTCGTCAAGAAGGCCCTGAAGAACGGCGTCGAGAAGGGCACGTTGGTCCAAACCAAGGGTACCGGCGCGTCCGGTTCGTTCAAGCTGAAGGCCGAGGCCAGGAAAACCACCGGCGAGAAGAAGAAGAAGCAACCGAAGACGGCCGCCGATGGGAAGAAACGCGAAAAGGGCGCCAAACGGGAGCAGCAGCAAAAGCAGAAGAAGACGACGGCGGCGGCAAAGAAACCGTCCGGCGAGGGGAAAGCCAAGAAGCCAGCCGCGGCGAAGAAAACCATGGCCGCCACCACCAAGAAGCAGAAGAACTCCGGTAGCGTGAAACAGGCCGCTGCCCCGAAGCAGAAGGCCACCAAACCTTCCAAGACCGCTGCGACGAAGCCAAAGGCCCCGAAACCGAAGAAGGCTGCCCCGGCGGCTAAGGCGGCCTCGCCCAGGAAGAAGACCGCTGCCAAGAAGTAAGCGCACCGCCGACGATCCCGAGTACCCGATTTCAGACAATCAGTCCTTTTCAGGACTACCGAATCAGGTTTCACCCAAGAGTTACGATACCCGGAGTGTTTCTCATTCCCTCGTTTCCTTCCCCCCTTTTCCACAAGAAACTTCTTGAGCGAATTTTCTACGGTGACTGCCGGTTTCCTCGAAACTGCCGCACTGCGATCGGAGAAAAGACGGTTTCTAGAGCGATTCAGGCAAGGAATTTCCCAATGCATCAAGATAGGCTGAGAAATGTCGTCTGATCTGCAAACCGCCCGTTGAATGTTTCCAAGCTGGATGCATCGCGAGCGAAAAGTCGTTTCGGTGAGCCGGGCGCATCTCCCGATGCGCCCCCCGCCGTCCGGGGTGGGGTCTTGCGCCAGAAACCAACCAAACATCGACTACTATTATGGTAGTGTGAGTGGTTCCAAAGCGGTGCGAGCGGCACGCAGCTGCTCGGTTTCCTCCGCAACGTAAAACAACGGGGTAGCAAAATGCAGAGCTCTTACACTTGTGCATAGGGGATCGATCAAGATTTAATCCTGTTCCAACTCTTTCGCGGATCGCTTCCTGGTGGCCCTGAAAAGGGCCGTTTGAAATTGAAATGGGGGGGAAATTTAGCCGCAGAGAGACACACATTTACCCTCCGAAACCGTACAGGGTGCGTCCCTGGCGCTTCAGAGCGTGCTCGGTGTACGTGACGGCATCACGGATAACGTTTTCCAGGAAGACCTTCAGCACACCGCGGGTCTCTTCGTAGATAAGCCCGGAGATGCGCTTGACTCCGCCGCGACGAGCCAGACGACGGATGGCGGGCTTGGTGATGCCCTGGATGTTATCACGCAACACCTTGCGGTGACGTTTGGCGCCTCCCTTTCCGAGTCCTTTGCCGCCCTTGCCACGGCCGGTCATTTTGCGATTATTGGCGAGTGCGAGGTTGAGCCACGAGTGAGTGAGTGCTTGGAGAGTGCGTCCGCGCTCGGCAACGGTTGTCGTGGAACTGATGCCCGCACCGCCCACAGTTGGTCGGTTTTATGACGCGTGTGTGCCGTTTCTGCCGGCTTGTGATTGGCTGGCCGGCGACAATGCGACGCGCATAAAACCAACCGGCAGCCCGGGCCAGCCATGGCACTGCTCGACGTCGAAAAAGCGTTCGACAATGTCTGGCATGACGGCCTGGTGTTCAAGCTGCACCGATTCGGATTTCCCAGCTATCTGGTAAAAATTATCCAGAACTATCTATCAGGCAGGACCTTCCGGGTCTCACTTAGTGGGGCAACCGCCAACGCGCAAGGAATCTCCGCCGGTGTCCCCCAGGGAAGTATACTAGGTCCACTTCTGTACAACCTGTTCACCTCGGATATACCCCCGCTCCCTGAAGATGGATCTCTATCGTTGTTCGCGGATGATACGTCAGTCGTCTACAAAGGTAGGGCCATAAGAGCGCTTGCGGCGAAGCTCCAACGAGGCCTGGAAGTCCTCGCAAAATATCTCACCAGCTGGAAAATCTGCATCAACGCAGCAAAGACCCAGGTCATCCTTTTCCCCCACTCCAAATCTCCTAGACTTGATCCGCCTGAGGATTGTAAAATCACCCTGAATGGCTCAACGGTGGAATGGTCCAAAGAGGCGGTTTTGCTTGGCGTGACCCTAGACAGCAAGCTTATTTTCAGGCAGCAGGTTGACAAAACTGTCACAAAATGCAACTCCCTCCTCAGATTACTGTACCCGTTAATCAAAAGGAGGTCGACGTTGTCCCTGAAAAATAAGCTTGCTGTCTACAAACAGATCATCCTTCCGGTGATCGAGTACGGTATGCCAGCCTGGGAGAGCTGCGCCAAAACACACCATCTCAAACTCCAGAGAGTTCAGAATAAGTTTCTCCGGATGATTCTGAACGCTCCACGGAGGATGAGAAATTCTGAGGTCCACCGTCTGGCTGGAATCAAGACCCTCGACGAACGATTTGGTGAGTCTATCTATAGGTATAGAGCACGTTGCCAGACCTCTGACCAACAGGTCATCCGGGACCTAGTTCCCAATCCCTAGAATAACAAATTTTGTATATAGTAGTTAGGTTATCAAATTCTTTCCTTTCATTCTTTTTTCCTTTTTAAACTACCAGAGCTCCAATGAGAGCCAAACTGTTAAATTAAAATTAAAAATTAAATTGAAACTTAAACAAGAAAAAAATGTATAGCAATTCCAAAGTTGAAGTGCCTTAGGGGCAGACCACTTAGTATGTAAGAATAATTGTAAAACCCAAAATTAAAGAAAATAAATGAATTTTAACTGTTAACTGGGCCTCCGGCCTCATTCCAGTTCGTTCAAGCGACACGTGCGGACGTGTTTCTCGCTCGTTCTCGGCTACGGTTTGAAAAGTAGTGTTTTTTTCTCCCCGCGATTTCGGTTCCCCGCGACCTCTCCCCGGCGCTTGCCTGTTTGCTACGCTTGGTAAAAGGCAAAAAAGTGAAACGCCTGGCAACGAAAAGCCCGCGACCAGATCCACCTGCGATGGGTCGCAACAGCAGGAAGGCATCCGCCTCCGAAGAATCCCCGGCGGCGTCCGGGTCTACCGATGGCGTGAAGCGCGCGCGTCATAGCGAAACCGCCCAGTCGGCGCAGTCGACACTGTTGGCGAATAACAAATTTGCCGTCCTCCCGGTGCAAGAAGTGCCAACGAAAGTGCGGGTTCCCCCGCTATTCACATCCTCCAAGGATGTTGCTGCTCTCCGGGCTGCACTAGCGGTGAAACAAATTCATCCGCTGTTCAAGCTGTGCAGCACCGGGACCAAGATTATGTGCTCCACGATGGACGACTTCAACGAGGTGAGCGGCTATTTGGCTGCTTTCAAGCACGAGTTCTACACACACGATACCCCTGGCAGTAAACCGATGAAAGTTATCATCAGAGGGCTTCCGGAATACTCGCCAGAGGCTATCATGAGTGAACTGAAGGCAGCCAAGCTGAAGCCACTGAAGGTGTTCCCAATCCGTCGAGGGGAACCAGGAACGCATCGGGACAAGCTGTACCTGGTGCACATCGAGAAGGGGTCCGTTACCATGGCGGATCTGGTGAAAACCCGAGCCCTCTTCAGCATCATCATCGAATGGGAGCGCTACCGCCCAAAGAAGAAGGACGTGACGCAGTGTGGGAACTGCATGGCGTTCGGTCACGGAACTCGGAACTGCCACATGCGATCCCGCTGTGGCAAGTGCGCCGGCCCACACACCACTGCCGACTGCCAGCAGATGGATGAAGGAGTTGACCCCAAGTGCGCCAATTGCGGCGCGAACCACGCAGGTAACAACCGGGCCTGCCCCAAGCGTGCACAGTTCCTGGAAATTCGGAAGAGAGCTTCCACACAAAACCAGCGTGATCGGCGCCAGAAACCACCTCCCCCGAGGACTGAGGAGCACTTCCCGGCTCTCCGCTACCAGGTACCGAATCTCCCACCGCTCCAACCGCACCGCCAACAACCAAGCCACCAACCGAAGCCCTCCTACCAAGCGAAATCGGTCCAACCCCGCCTCGCGGCGGCCGCTGCAGCTCCGCATGCTCAGCCCCCACCAACATCAGCCTGGGGAAACCCAGGTCGAAGTACCCCGCCACCCGGATGGGGAAGCACAGGGCTAAACAACACCACCGCCCCACTTGACGACGGCCCTCTGTTCACGCCTGAGCAGATGGTGGAGTACACGCGCGAGCTGTACACCAAGCTGCGATGCTGCCGCTCTCGGCAGGAACAATTAGAAGCCGCCACACTGGTGATGATGAACTTCCTCCACAAATATGGGCCCTGAGGAAATCATCAAAATCAGCAATTGGAATGCTTGTTCCATCCGGAACAAAAATCGTGAGTTGGTCAACTTCCTTAACGAGGAAGGGATCGACATTGCAATCATCACGGAGACTCACCTTAAGCCCGAGGTGAATGTCTTCGTCCCAGGTTTCCGTCTCGTGAGGCTGGACCGGTGCGGCTCAAGCGGAGGAGGTGTTGCCATTGCCCTGCGGTCCAACATCAACTGCCACCTGCTGCCGAGCTTCCAACTCAAACTCATCGAGGCCGTCGGTGTCGAAATAAGCACCACCGTAGGCCCAATCACCATCATCGGAGCCTACTGCCCCAAGCAAGCAAATCTAACCGACCAGTCATCGGCGGCCTTGAAACAAGATCTTCGCAAGCTCACTCGGCGGCGGGGGCAGTTCATCCTGGCAGGCGACCTGAACGCAAGGCATGAAGCGTGGGGAAACGGTCGCCGCAACAAAAACGGCATAATCCTCCAACAGGACCTGGAGGAAGGCGACTACACCATCCTGTGCCCGGACGCTCCCACCCGGTTGAGCCGATCTGGGGTGCACTCCATCCTCGACGTGTTCCTCACGAACATGCCGAACAACATCTCCAAGCCGGTCGTCCACCAGGATCTCAGCTCGGACCACTTCCCGGTGGTGGCCGAAGTTGGGTCCCTGGTCAACCGGCATACGATCACCCGAAGGAACTACCATCGAGTCGACTGGGGTCGGTTCCAACGGTGCGTCGATGGCAACGTCGACTACGAGGTGCACCCAGAAACGCCTGAAGACATCGACCGGCAGCTCCACAATATCGAGGCGGCCATCTCCTTGGCGCGTGAGCAGCATGTCCCGAAGTCCCGCCCGGTGAGTAACACCCTACCAATTGATAGGCTTACCAAAGATCTCATTCGTTTGCGCAACACCACTCGCAGGCAGTACCAACGCACTGGTCTGCCTGCTTTGAAAAGCGATGTAAATCGTATGAATAAACTTATTAAGGCCAGAATGGTGGACCTTAGAAATAACGAATTTGCAAATAAGATCCGCTCTCTCCCAGACTGTGCTAAGCCGTTCTGGAAGTTGACAAAAATTTTAAAAACTAAATCTCGACCCATTCCACCGTTACGTCCACTGGACAACACCAGCTCTGTGGATCGTTTGATAACCCCTGATGAGAAGGCTGCGGAGCTAGGCCGGCACTTCATCAGCTCCCACAATCTCGGGCAAGACATTGTCAGTCCGCATGAAGCTGTCGTCAATGAACATGCTTCAAATCTCCATCTGATCCCCAACGACTTCTCGGAGGAGTTGGAGATCACAGCTGATGAACTGACGGCCTACATTAAAACATCGAAAAATATGAAGGCCCCAGGCTTCGACAACATCCTGAACTTGGAGCTCAAGAACTTGAGCTCCCAGTTCTACCAACATCTGGCACTGATTTTCAATCGGTGCCTCAGACTTAGCTACTTCCCCTCGTCGTGGAAGTCAGCTAAAGTCATACCAATCCCGAAGCCTGGGAAGGATCCTACTTCCCCCAAAAGCTACCGCCCCATCAGCCTTCTCTCAGCGTTATCAAAACTCCTTGAAAAGGCGATCCACAGACGGCTACTTGCCGCTACCAACCAAAACAATATCTTACTTGAGGAACAGTTTGGCTTCCGACACGGTCGTTCTACCGTGCACCAACTGAACCGAGTAACCAACATCCTCAGGCGGAACAAGTCTGTGACCAAAACATCCGCCATGGCCTTGCTAGACGTTGAAAAAGCCTTTGACAACGTCTGGCACGATGGTCTGGTGTACAAGCTACAACGACACAATCTTCCCAGCTACCTGGTGAAAATAGTACAAAACTATCTGTCGGGCAGGACCTTCAGTGTTTCGATGCATGCTGCAGTCTCTGACGCGCAAGATGTGTCCGCCGGCGTTCCGCAGGGAAGCATACTAGGTCCACTTCTGTTCAACATCTTCACCTCGGACATGCCCCAACTCCCTGAAAATGGATCTCTGTCGCTGTTCGCCGATGATACCGCAGTCGTCCACAACGGTAGGGTTATACGAGCGCTTACGTCGAGACTGCAAAGAAGCCTGAATGTCCTGACAGAGTACTTCACCAGCTGGAAGATTTGTGTCAACGCGGCGAAGACCCAGACCATCCTCTTCCCCCATTCCAAATCCCCCAGACTTGTTCCGGCTGAGGATTGCAAGATCACCCTTAATGGCTCAACGGTGGAATGGTCGAACATAGCCGATTATCTTGGCCTCACCTTAGACAGTAAGCTGTTGTTCAGACAACAGGTCGACAAGACGGTCACCAAATGTAACATCTTACTAAAAGCACTTTATCCTCTGATCAACCGGAAGTCGACCCTGTCTCAGAAGAACAAGCTTGCTGTCTACAAACAGATCATCTTACCAGTCATCGAATACGGCGTGCCAGTCTGGGAGAGCTGCGCCAAAACACACCATCTGAAACTCCAACGAGTTCAGAACAAGTTTCTACGGATGATTCTCAACACTCCTCCGAGAATGAGAACATCCGAGGTCCACCGTCTGGCCGGAATAAAAACACTCGATGAGCGCTTTGGTGAGTCTATCGAGCGGTACAGGGCACGTTGCCAAAACTCGGACCAACAGGTCATCCGGGACCTAGTTCCCAACCCATAGAATAATAAATTTGTATATAGTAGTTTTGTATATAGTAGCTAGGTTATCAAATTCTTTCCAATTTCTCCTCAGCAGGAGCCGATATGTAAAATAGAATTTTAAATTAAATAACACCAAGAACAAAAAAAAAACATGTATGTATCCCCAAAGTTGAAGTGCCCCAGGGCAAAACCCTTGAAATGTAAAACCAATTGTAAAACCAAAAACTAAGAAAATAAACGAAATTTAAACGGGCAAACGGGCCTCCGGCCTCATTCTGTCGCGTGCGTTCGGTCGGATTGGACGTGTTTCGACAATTTTCGTGCTACCATGGCTCGCACCAAGCAAACTGCCCGCAAGTCCACCGGAGGGAAAGCGCCTCGTAAGCAGCTGGCCACCAAGGCCGCCCGCAAGAGCGCCCCCGCCACCGGAGGCGTCAAGAAGCCCCATCGTTATCGGCCGGGAACGGTCGCTCTGCGTGAGATCCGCCGGTACCAGAAGTCGACGGAGCTGCTGATCCGCAAGCTCCCATTCCAGCGTCTGGTCCGTGAAATCGCCCAGGACTTCAAGACCGACCTGCGCTTCCAGAGCTCGGCCGTCATGGCCCTGCAGGAGGCGAGCGAGGCCTACCTGGTCGGCCTGTTCGAGGATACCAACCTGTGCGCTATCCACGCCAAGCGAGTCACTATCATGCCCAAGGATATCCAGCTGGCTCGACGCATCCGGGGCGAGCGCGCCTAAATTGGAGGACGCGCCAGCAAGTTTTCTCGTCCCCTTTTACAAACGGCCCTTTTCAGGGCCACCGAAATCGTTCCACGGAAGAGTTAACACGAATATTCTAGACTAGATTGTCGGACAGAATTAGCCTCATGTGATAAACGGCGCTCGGTCAGCTTTATTACGTCAATGTCAATGTCGGCGTGGAAGTGTGTTTCCAGGTAGCTTATGCCAATTTATTAGCAATCGAATCCGACCACATCGCGGCCTATCTTGATGCACGTGCCTGAATCGCGCGAGAAATTCGTTTTCTTTGATCGCAGTACGCAGTTGCGTACCGAAGAAATGACAATTCAAGTGGCACTGTTAGGAAGTTTCTGCCAGGAATCGGTCAAGACATTTCTCGAGCGATTTCATTTAAACACGAAATTGGGCTTTAGCAGCCAAACGATACTCAGCAAAGCTATCATCCGACAGAATGTTGTCACCAACTCCTCTATCGAACAATGTGTGGGCTAACAGAACATGTCTCGAAACAACTCTCCAGCGGGGCGAATGGGATATGGTCGTCCTGAAAAGGACGGTTTTGATTTTGGGTCGACACGCGAGGACGCGAGCGGAATGCTGCCCAGCCTATGCCGTCGTCTTCTTCTCGGTCTTCTTGGGCAGCAGAACGGCCTGGATGTTCGGCAGGACACCGCCCTGGGCGATGGTCACGCCGGACAGCAGTTTGTTCAGCTCTTCGTCGTTGCGGATGGCCAACTGCAGATGACGGGGGATGATTCTGGTTTTCTTGTTGTCACGGGCAGCGTTTCCCGCCAACTCGAGCACCTCCGCAGCCAGATACTCCATGACGGCCGCCAGGTAGACTGGGGCCCCGGCACCGACCCGCTCGGCATAGTTGCCCTTCCGGAGCAGACGGTGGATGCGACCGACCGGGAACTGCAATCCAGCACGGCTGGAACGGGACTTTGCCTTCACCCTCGCTTTGCCTCCTTTGCCACGGCCAGACATTGTGTGCGTGCGTGCGTGCGTGTATCTGCCTCTGTCTATACTGATGGCAGGGCCGACGGTGTCGAGCGCTTTTGTACTGGAGTAACGCTGCGCTGCACCAATACTGGGACGGCACGAACGAAACGGACTGGTACGACGTGCGAGCCAAAGGGGCGGAGCTTCGCTTGCTATTCGATCGGCACAAAAGCGGAGCCCCTGCCGGCTGGTAGGCATCACTTTGCCCGCGTATCCCAGCCGAAGCAGTCGAAGCTCGAAACATGGCACCACCGAAGTCAGCAAGCGGAAAGGCCACCAAGAAGTCGCCCGCCGCCGGCAAGGCCCAGAAGAACATCGTCAAGGGCGAAAAGAAGAAGAAGAAGCCACGCCGAAAGGAAAGCTACGCTATCTACATCTACAAGGTGCTGAAACAAGTCCACCCGGACACCGGTGTCTCGTCGAAGGCTATGAGCATCATGAACAGCTTCGTCAACGACATCTTCGAACGGATCGCCGCCGAAGCCTCCCGGTTGGCGCACTACAACAAGCGGTCGACGATCACCTCCCGGGAAATTCAAACCGCCGTCCGGTTGCTGCTCCCCGGCGAGTTGGCCAAGCATGCCGTTTCCGAGGGGACCAAGGCCGTCACCAAGTACACAAGCTCGAAGTAGACGAGACATCGATCCCCGCACCCCGAAAAAGGCCCTTTTCAGGGCCACTGCAACCCTCCCGCGTAAGAGTTGATTCCGAAATATAGTTCCAATAAGTGGGGGCAAACTTTCCCATCGTTACTAGCTGGCTGATGTGTTACTTTCCAAATCAGTATACTTCTTCTGCTTCTTCTGCTTTCTGGCACTATCGACCAATACTGGTTGTTAGCAGTTCGGAAGTATACACTATAGCACTTTTAGTTGTTGCTCGCTCTGTCAGTACAGCTCGGTTATCTAATGAAACTGCTACTTCTCGTTATGATTTCACACGTTTCCGAATACTAGGCAGATTATTCTGGGGCTGTTTCTACGCTCGTTTTCCAGCAAAAGGCATTGGGCGCGGTTTGAACTGTAAGCTTTTGCAGGTTAGTCCCGGACAGTGCTCGCTCTGCCAGTACAGCTCGGTTATCTAATGAAACTGCTACCTCTCGTTATGATTTCACACGTTTCTGGGGCTGTTTCTTCGCTCGTTTTCCAGCAAAAGGCGTTGGGCGCGGTTTGAACTGTAAGCTTTTGTACAACAGCGCACTGGGCCATTGTGATGTGTTACTTTCCAAATTAGTATACTTCTTCTTCTTCTCCTTCTTCTTCTTCTTCTTCTTCTTCTTCTTTCTGGCACTATCGACCAATACTGGTTGTTAGCAGTTCGGAAGTATACACTATAGCACTTTTAGTTGTTGCTCGCTCTGTTAGTCCCGGACAGTGCTCGCTCTGCCAGTACAGCTCGGTTATCTAATGAAACTGCTACCTCTCGTTATGATTTCGCACGTTTCTGGGGCTGTTTCTTCGCTCGTTTTCCGGCAAAAGGCGTTGGGCGCGGTTTGAACTGTAAGCTTTTGTACAACAGCGCACTGGGCCATTGTGATGTGTTACTTTCCAAATTAGTATACTTCTTCTTCTTCTTCTTCTTCTTCTTCTTCTTCTTCTTCTTCTTCTTCTTCTTCTTCTTCTTTCTGGCACTATCGACCAATACTGGTTGTTAGCAGTTCGGAAGTATACACTACACATATACACAGTTGTTGCTCGCTCTGTCAGTACAGCTCGGTTATCTAATGAAACTGCTACTTCTCGTTATGATTTCACACGTTTCCGAATACTAGGCAGATTATTCTGGGGCTGTTTCTACGCTCGTTTTCCAGCAAAAGGCATTGGGCGTGGTTTGAACTGTAAGCTTTTGCAGGTTAGTCCCGGACACGTGCCAGGGCTCAGCCTCGAGCATGGTAGGCTGTGGAGTGAGTAGTAGGTGTCACAAACCGGCGGTTTGCACTACAGCGCACTAGGCCATTGTGATGTGTTACTTTCCAAATTAGTATATTCTTCTTCTAGCGTTCGAAAATGGGGAATCTCGAAGCGTCTCCTACAAAATCTGTGCTTATCCTATGTGCCATCAAAGTCTCGAAAATGACCAATTTTGAGTTGTGCCCGTATTGCAGGAAACCGACGAACTATGTTTCCCAAGTTGCTGTTGGGCAAGAGAGTGCCTGCCACACGGCTAGAGAGTACATGCGGGAGTATAGCTTCCGTCTGGCGTGCAGAGGAATGACACCATCGACCAACACTGGGGCTGTTTCTTCGCTCGTTTTCCCGGACACGTGCCAGGGCTCAGGGTGGCAGCTTAGTTCGTTTGCTCGAGCCTGGTAGGCTGTGGAGAGTAAGTAGTAGGTGTCACGTATCGGCGGTTTGTACAGCAGCGCACTAGGGCATTGTGGTGTGTTACTTTCCAAATTGGTGTGGTCCACTGCATGTACTTACGCTGGCCTGCTTACTCTCGCAGAAAATTTGACGTTTGAGAGGTTCCGACACCGCTCAAACGTCAAATTTCGTGTGAGAGTAAGCAGGCCAGAATGAATTCGTGCAGTAGTCCATATTCTGCTTCTTCTTCTTCTTCTTCTTCTTCTTCTTCTTCTTCTTCTTCTTCTTCTTCTTCTTCTTCTTCTTCTTCTTCTTCTTCTTCGTCTTCGTGGCTTTATGTTCCGAATAAGCGTTTGAAAATGGGGAATCTCGAAGCGTCTCCTGTAAAATCTATGTTTAGCCTTTGTGCCATCAAAATCTCGAAAATGACCAATTTTGAGTTGTGCCCCCTATTGCAGGAAACCGACGAAATATCGAACTGGAGACCGGAGGATTGATGCCCCTGCAGAAAGTGGCCGCTGCAGCTGGTGCGGCGCGCGATCCAGACAGTACGCGCATCACCCGTGATCGCCAGTCGGAAAATGGGTACGGGAAAATGTTTCCATTCCAAAACCCGTTTCCGCACATTTTCCGGTCGGTGGAAAACGTGTACACCACGGCTGAACTGCGGGGCCGGTGGGCCCTCGTTAGGATCCGTTGCATCCCGCAGCCAGTTTCGGCCACCGCAGGGTGCTGTTACGAACAGCCGCGAAACCAGCCGGCCACCAACCGGAAGCTGCCCGCGCTGGTCTGGCCCGTTCGAAGCAACTGTCGTGGTGCCCGAATGCACGCATTGACAGGCAGGCATTGTTTCAGTGGCAACTATTGATTGTTTTCCCGAGCGAAGCTACACCAGAAGACGCACCGGAACCGTTACGTTAGGGTTCCGCCGTGCCCCGCCGGGTGCCAGCACGGTACGGCAGGGGCGAACTGCTAGCAAGATTCAAATACTTGCCCGGAAGACAGTCGAAACCGTCGATTGTTGACCGTAGGTGAGGGAAAATTGCCCGACGGCAAGCGCTGTTGCCCTAGATCTGTGCACCATTTCGCGAACAACTCGTCCGATGCATCCCTATCCCAGACATCAGATTCGAGCCGCGGGGCTGCTGTCTGGTGTGTTCTCATTCCACTCTGTTCGTTCGTGTGCGCCGACTGCTCTCCACACAGCTCCACACAACAGTACCAGTGCCGAGATCGAGATGTCTGCCGAAGTTGCCGCTGAAACCGGTGCCGCCGCCGCTGCTGCTGCTACTGCCCCGCCGCCCGCCGCCAAGGCGAAGAAGCCGAGGACCCCCAAGGGAGAGGGCAAACCGAAGGCCCATCCGCCGGTGAACGAGATGGTAGTTGCTGCTATCCGAACCCTGAAGGAGCGCAACGGGTCCTCCCTGCAGGCCATCAAGAAGTACATTGCAGCCAACTACAAATGCGATGTCACCAAGCTGGCCCGGTTCGTCAAGAAGGCCCTGAAGAACGGCGTCGAGAAGGGCACGTTGGTCCAAACCAAGGGTACCGGCGCGTCCGGATCGTTCAAGCTGAAGGCCGAGGCGAGGAAAACCACCGGCGAGAAGAAGAAGAAGAAGAAGCAACCGAAGACGGCCGCCGATGGGAAGAAACGCGAAAAGGGCGCCAAACGGGAGCAGCAGCAGCAGCAAAAGCAGAAGAAGACGACGGTGGCGGCGGCGGCAAAGAAACCGTCCGGCGAGGGGAAAGCCAAGAAGCCAGCCGCGGCGAAGAAAACCATGACCGCCACCACCACCAAGAAGCAGAAGAACTCCGGTAGCGTGAAACAGGCCGCTGCCCCGAAGCAGAAGGCCACCAAACCTTCCAAGACCGCTGCGACGAAGCCAAAGGCCCCGAAACCGAAGAAGGCTGCCCCGGCGGCTAAGGCGGCCTCGCCCAGGAAGAAGACCGCTGCCAGGAAGTAAGCGCACCACCGATCCCGAGTACCCGATTTCAGACAATCAGTCCTTTTCAGGACTACCGAATCAGATTTCACCCAAGAGTTACGATACCCGGAGTGTTTCTCATTCCCTCGTTTCCCCCCCTTTTCCACAAGAAACTTCTTGAGCGAATTTTCTACGGTGACTGCCGGTTTCCTCGAAACTGCCGCACTGCGATCGGAGAAAAGACGGTTTCTAGAGCGATTCAGGCAAGGAATTTCCCAATGCATCAAGATAGGCTGAGAAATGTCGTCTGATCTGCAAACCGCCCGTTTTGAATGTTTCCAAGCTGGATGCATCGCGAGCGAAAAGTCGTTTCGGTGAGCCGGGCGCATCTCCCGATGCGCCCCCCGCCGTCCGGGGTGGTCTTGCGCCAGAAACCAGCCAAACATCGACTACTATTATGGTAGTGTGAGTGGTTCCAAAGCGGTGCGAGCGGCACGCAGCTGCTCGGTTTCCTCCGCAACGTAAAACAACGGGGTAGCAAAATGCAGAGCTCTTACACTTGTGCATAGGGGGATCGATCAAAATTTAATCCTGTTCCAACTCTTTCGCGGATCGCTTCCTGGTGGCCCTGAAAAGGGCCGTTTGAAATTGAAATGGGGGGAGATTTAGCCGCAGAGAGACACGTTTACCCTCCGAAACCGTACAGGGTGCGTCCCTGGCGCTTCAGAGCGTACACAACGTCCATGGCGGTGACGGTTTTGCGCTTGGCGTGCTCGGTGTACGTGACGGCATCACGGATAACGTTTTCCAGGAAGACCTTCAGCACACCGCGGGTCTCTTCGTAGATAAGCCCGGAGATGCGCTTGACTCCGCCGCGACGAGCCAGACGACGGATGGCGGGCTTGGTGATGCCCTGGATGTTATCACGCAACACCTTGCGGTGACGTTTGGCGCCTCCCTTTCCGAGTCCTTTGCCGCCCTTGCCACGGCCGGTCATTTTGCGATTAGCGAGTGCGAGGTTGAGCCACGAGTGAGTGAGTGAGTGCTTGGAGAGTGCGTCCGCGCTCGGCAACGGTTGTTGTGGAACTGATGCCCGCACCGCTCACAGTTGGTCGGTTTTATGACGCGTGTGTGCCGTTTCTGCCGGCTTGTGATTGGCTGGCCGGCGACAATGCGACGCGCATAAAACCAACCGGCAGCCCGGGCCTCCGGCCTCATTCTGTCGCGTGCGTTCGGTCGGATTGGACGTGTTTCGACAATTTTCGTGCTACCATGGCTCGCACCAAGCAAACTGCCCGCAAGTCCACCGGAGGGAAAGCGCCTCGTAAGCAGCTGGCCACCAAGGCCGCCCGCAAGAGCGCCCCCGCCACCGGAGGCGTCAAGAAGCCCCATCGTTATCGGCCGGGAACGGTCGCTCTGCGTGAGATCCGCCGGTACCAGAAGTCGACGGAGCTGCTGATCCGCAAGCTCCCATTCCAGCGTCTGGTCCGTGAAATCGCCCAGGACTTCAAGACCGACCTGCGCTTCCAGAGCTCGGCCGTCATGGCCCTGCAGGAGGCGAGCGAGGCCTACCTGGTCGGCCTGTTCGAGGATACCAACCTGTGCGCTATCCACGCCAAGCGAGTCACTATCATGCCCAAGGATATCCAGCTGGCTCGACGCATCCGGGGCGAGCGCGCCTAAATTGGAGGACGCGCCAGCAAGTTCTCGTCCCCTTTTACAAACGGCCCTTTTCAGGGCCACCGAAATCGTTCCACGGAAGAGTTAACACGAATATCCTAGACTAGATTGTCGGACAGAATTAGCCTCATGTGATAAACGGCGCTCGGTCTGCCAGACGACGACGGAACGGTCAGCTTTATTACGTCAATGTCAATGTCAATGTCGGCGTGGAAGTGTGTTTTCAGGTAGCTTATGCCAATTTATTAGCAATCGAATCCGACCACATCGCGGCCTATCTTGATGCACGTGCCTGAATCGCGCGAG
Source organism: Aedes albopictus (assembly GCF_035046485.1). NCBI lineage: Eukaryota > Metazoa > Arthropoda > Insecta > Diptera > Culicidae > Aedes > Aedes albopictus. The sequence goes on from NC_085138.1 coordinate 173,507,513, forward strand.
AAATTCGTTTTCTTTGATCGCAGTACGCAGTTGCGTACCGAAGAAATGACAATTCAAGTAAGTGGCACTGTTAGGAAGTTTCTGCCAGGAATCGGTCAAGACATTTCTCGAGCGATTTCATTTAAACACGAAACTGGGCTTTAGCAGCCAAACGATACTCAGCAAAACTATCATCCGACAGAATGTTGTCACCAACGGCGCTCGGTCTGCCAGACGGCGACGGAACGGTCAGCTTTATTACGTCAATGTCGAATGTCGGCGTGGAAGTGTGTGTTTCAGGTAGCTTATGCCAATTTATTAGCAATCGAATCCGACCACATCGCGGCCTATCGTGATGCACGTGCCTGAATTGCCCGAGAAATTCGTTTTCTTTGATCGCAGTACGCAGTTGCGTACCGAAGAAATGACAATTCAAGTGGCACTGTTAGGAATCGGTCAAGACATTTCTCGAGCGATTTCATTTAAACACGAAACTGGGCTTTAGCAACCAAACGATACTCAGCAAAACTATCATCGACAGAATGTTGTCACCAACTCCTCTATCGAACAATGTGTGGGCTAACAGAACATGTCTCGAAACAACTCTCCAGCGGGGCGAATGGGATATGGTCGTCCTGAAAAGGACGGTTTTGATGTTGGGTCGACACGCGAGGACGCGAGCGGAATGCTGCCCAGCCTATGCCGTCGTCTTCTTCTCGGTCTTCTTGGGCAGCAGAACGGCCTGGATGTTCGGCAGGACACCGCCCTGGGCGATGGTCACGCCGGACAGCAGTTTGTTCAGCTCTTCGTCGTTGCGGATGGCCAACTGCAGATGACGGGGGATGATTCTGGTTTTCTTGTTGTCACGGGCAGCGTTTCCCGCCAACTCGAGCACCTCCGCAGCCAGATACTCCATGACGGCCGCCAGGTAGACTGGGGCCCCGGCACCGACCCGCTCGGCATAGTTGCCCTTCCGGAGCAGGCGGTGGATGCGACCGACCGGGAACTGCAATCCAGCACGGCTGGAACGGGACTTTGCCTTCACCCTCGCTTTGCCTCCTTTGCCACGGCCAGACATTGTGTGCGTGCGTGCGTGCGTGTATCTGCCTCTATACTGATGGCAGGGCCTTCCTTTCCTTTCCTTGATTTGAGAGGCTTTAACCGTTAAAAACGGTCATTCGCCTCTTTTCGGGGTCCTTGGCATTTCGATCCGTCTCAGCATTTCCTACAGAGTTTACAGAGTTTTAATCATTTGTACGTTTACAGAGTATGGTTTTGTTTTCACAGAGTATTTTTCAGAGTTGTTTTTTTTTTTTTTTTTTTTTTCTAACGTCCACATTTTTTTTTTCCTTTTTTGTTTTTTTCTTTTCAGTTTCTTTTTTTCCTTTTTTGCTTGTTTTCCTATTTTTGTTTTTTTTTTTTTTTGTTTTTTCCCCCTTCCCTTCCCTTGTTTAACAGAGTATCAGAGTATTTTCAGAGTTTTTTTTTTTTTTTTTTTTTTTTTTTTTTTTTTTTTTTTTTTTTTCCCATCCCCCCCTTTTTTCCCTTTTCCCTACATCCCATTATCACTTCTTCCTCTTTTTCCTTCAAATTTCATGTAGCAGCTTCACTTTTTTCAAAAATTTTAACACTTTTTCTTCCCGTTCTTGTTCATAACATAACACTTCCCCTAGATTGTTTTCCATTCCCAGATCCCTCCTAATCCCTTCGAATTCTTGGCATTCGACCAGTATATGTTCCACCGTCAAGAAAGTTCCACAAAACTGGCATTTTTTACACTCTTCCCCTTTCATTAACCATCCGTGTGTGATTCCCGTATGCCCGATCCGTAATCGGGTCAACACTATCTGTTCCCTTCTGCTTTTCCGATCCTTCCACGGGGCCGTGGAGGGCTTCACCTTCCTCAACTTCACCTCCCGTTCCCGGTACCAGGCCGCTTCCCATGCATACAACAACATCTTTTTTCCCCACGAATTCCGGTCCACGGCAGGCATTTGCTGATCTACCATTGGGACTCTTCTTCCATTGTTTGCCAAAGCATCTGCTTTTTCGTTTCCGCGTATACCGGTATGTCCGGGGATCCAGCAAATCGCTGCGTTCCTCTTTTCCATTTCTATCTGCACCGTTCGAATCCATGGGTGGTTGGTAATGCTGGATTCGGCCGCTGATACACAGCTGGCCGAGTCTGTGAAGATCACTGCTTTCTCTTCAGGATCAATCGATTGAAGTGCCAAGCATAAAGCTTTGGCCTCCGCCGAGAAGATGGTACACCCCTCCGGCAAGCGAGCACATTCCTCTGTATCGCTGCAAACAACTCCCAGGCCGACACGTTCTTCCTCATCTACCGACCCGTCGGTAAAGATTTGCTTGCAGTCTTCATACTTGGTTTCCACCAGGTCCGTAAACAGCATCTGCGCCTTTCTAGCTGTCTCGCCTACCTTGAATTGGGATTTGATAGTCCAATCCACTGTTGCCTCTGGCGATGTCCATCCTTTTCTTAACGGTAGCGGGAATTCCGCCACGGGTGGTAGTTCTTGTCCTGTCAACTGTTTAAAGCTGTTCCTCGCCCGCACTGATATTGGCCATTCACCTTCGAAGTTTCCCAACCTTTTCTTCTCTTCCAGCTTCGAGGCTTTGGACACCAGTCTGTGGCAGGCCAGGTGCTCGAACGGCAGTTCACCGGACTCTGCACATATGGCTGCTATTGGACTGGACCGAAACGCTCCTGAAGAAATTCGCAGTATGTCGTTGTAGACTGGTTTCAGTACGCTTGCAACTTGGTCTCCGTTTCGGCTGACGATGCCCCATCCGTGGAAGATTTTAGGCTCAATCAGCGCCTTTCCGATGTAGAGTAGGGTTTTCCTTGTTCCTCCGGACCTCCGAGCGATCATTCGTAGCAGATTTATCCGCGATTTGCATTCCTTTTTCACCTCCATGGCGTGTTGCTTAAAGTTGAAACGGCTGTTGAACGTAACCCCTAACACTTTGGCGTTTGTAACCAGCGGAATGCCAGTCCCGTTCAGCGTGACCTCTGGAAGATCTAGATGTTTCAGCTTTTTACACATGTGTAGATGTTTCGACTTCTCTGCAGTTATTGTCAGGCCTCTTTCATTGGCCCAATTCCCAATCCAGGTGATCGTCTCCTGCATCTCCTTCCTGACCGCTTTTGGATTCAGCCCAGACACCAGCACCACTATGTCATCGGCATATACAAAAAATCGCATTATCCGGGATGAACCCTTACCCATTTCCTTTTCAAATATGGAATTCATGCCGATGACGAAGAGCGTAACAGCCAGTATTGAGCCCTGTGGCACTCCATTTGTTTGCTTTTTCCGTTCCGATAGAGAACCCCCAATTGCTACTCGGAAGTACCTCTCCTCGAAGTAGTCCCTGACAAAGTCGAGCAACCGGCCAGATATTCCCCATTCTTCGAGCTGATTGATGATCCCATTCTTCGAAATTTTGTCATAGGCCTTGCTGATATCAAGCATCACCATCTCGCAATGGTGCTTTTTGCTTAGAGA
>NC_085138.1:173511518-173511687 GCF_035046485.1 Aedes albopictus
ATTAACTCTGATAATATGATGCCCATAGGCTCCAGGGGAATTTTGAAGATTTGCTCGTCTTTGCAGATAATGGGCTTTTTATCTGTTTTATAAGGCTTTTACAAGACAATATTTTACCTGAACTCCTACCTTCTATACGCAGCTCAAATTTCATTCTTTGAAAAAACTT
>NC_085138.1:173511710-173533754 GCF_035046485.1 Aedes albopictus
TAGTTGATCGATGACTAGCGCAGTTAAGAGTTTTTGAGTGAACGGCTTTGGCTGAAGAAACAATAACCAATACAAAAATTTACCGAACGGCTGAAATCCTATTCCAAAATTGTATACAAATCTCGTTGCACTATGGCTTAAGCAAATTTGCTTACTTGCAGAAATCAAGGTTGGTCTACGATTCTTCGTGATTAGTTTTCTTGAAAACGTGAGGCTTAGGATATCCATTTCCCGACAACTTTTCTTGTCCCGGGACTTTGGACAAAATTCGAAGAGAATCCCGGGAAATCCCGGGATTCCGTGATTTTTTTTTTTATAATTTCAATTAAAGTAAAATAAAATGCATTTATGCGATTCAGTATCATAATTTCTATTTTATTTAACTCATTCCGGTATAATAATGTTCAATTTTTCCGAACTAATGCATTATGCAACTGAAATGAGTTGCATAATGAAAAATAGTTGCATAATGTTCATTATGCAACTCATTTGAGTTGCATAATGAAAAAAATCATTGCATAAAATATTTTATGCAATTTAGTATCATAATTTATATTTTATTTAACTCATTTTGGTATCATAATGATCAATTTTTCCGAACTGGTTCATTATGCAACTGAAATGAGTTGCATAATGAAAAATAGTTGTATATTGTTCATAATGCAACTCATTTGAGTTGCATTATGAACATTATGCAACTCAAATGGGTTGCATTATGAAAAAAATCATTGTATAAAATTTTGTATGGAACTCGTTGCAAAACTCGATTTTTTCAGCACTTTTCGTATTTATCCAACTCGGCAAGCCTCATTGGATAAATGTACGACTCGTGCTGAAAAAATCAACTTTTTGCAACTCGTTACATAAATAACTATTTTGTAATTCGCTGCGAAAGTATTCATTTTTCCGTCTGTGTAAGGGTAACGAAACGGCCTACTTTTGCACACTTGAACAAGAGTGCCGAAAAGTACTACTTTTCAGCACTCTTAAGTGTGCCGAAAAGTAGTACTTTTCGGCACCTTTGCTTGAATGGCCAATTTTACACAATTTTGCACAGTTTTCCATCGTTAATTAAGTGAATCCGCCGGAAGTCTATCAATTTCACGTGTTGCAGGTCACTTCCGGTATTATTTCATCGAAAACATCTCCTCCTTGAAGGAGAAGTGCCAGACTGAACTGGACGGAAACTTGAAAATTTGTGACAGTCAAATCGGCCTGTTAGTCTTCTGAACTGACTACTTGATCGGAAAATTAGCTTATGCACGTGGACGTCTACTTACTGTTTTCTCGGAATGCGCGCGTGTAGCTAGAAACTATTGTACTAGATGGATGTTTTCCGTAATTACAAAAAATGTTGTATGCAACTCGTTGCAAAACTCGATTTTTTTCAGCACTCGTTGTATTTATCCAACTCGGCAAGCCTCGTTGGATAAATGTACAACTCGTGCTGAAAAAATCATCATTTTGCAACTTGTTGCATAAATAACTAGTATGCCACTCGTTACAAAATTCGATTTTTTCAGCACTCTTCGTATTTATCCAACTCGGCAAGCCTCAACTTTTTGCAACTCATCACATAAATAACTATTTCAGATACCGTACAGTTGAAATATGGATTCAATTAAACATTGTTTCTTAGTTTCCCCCACAAAAACATATTTTACAAATTTCTTTACAGTGTACAGAACACTAGAGTTTCTAACTGCATAAGCTTTCTTTTATTTTTTTTTGGAAAAAAATACCATGGCTGGACTACTTTGTTTGATAGCTAATAAATGTATACAGTCGGGTCTCCTATTAGACGCTGCCACCCACTCTACGCCCACCGCAATTTCTCAGCTGTCTTGCATCCAATCCAGCAGTTTGTTTTTTTTTTTTTCAGTGCAGTCAGTGCTTTCTATAGACTATCACATACAAAAAATAAACTCAATTGGTTAGAAGACAGTGTATATCTTCATGGCAGATTCAACTGAATATTTCATATAATCAGAACTCTAGTATGTTCATGAACAAATCGCAAGAAGATTTGTTAATCCTTCAGAACACGCTCTGTTGTAAAAAGTACAACACTACCGAAAAACCTCGCTCGTCGTATACAGCACGAACGCGGTGCAGTTTCGGTTGCTTGATGGCGCACGTCTTGGAAGGTTAAATGTATTAACCCTTTATAAGGCAGTGGCAACTATATTGCCACCTACTGTTTTTATTTTTTTTTTCTGTTTTGTAACAACTTATTTCTGTGGTGACCGGATCCTTCCATTTTCCGGTTAGCCGAATTTTCTCCGCGATGAACGGCGAAGCTGCGAACGGGTCAGCAGAATTTCCACGTTGTCGGACCGCGATACTACGAACGTCCGTTCGTCGCAAAATACGTCTAAAGAATGAAAACCCACTCGCACGCAACAGCGTGAGACCGCGCGTAGCTATAATTCTCCCTCTCTCTCTCTCTTTTGTAGTATCTTTCCTTGCTTTCCCAGTCGATCACTCTATTTCGCTCTTTCTTAAACTACTTACCGACAAAAGAATTTCTCTCTTTCTTTATTGCAAAATTTGAGTGCGAGCCTTCCAGTAACCTCTCTCCGAAATACTTCTTTTTTTTTGTTTATTTCCTTGGCTTACCCTTTCTCATTTCTGTTGCACTACCGTGATGCCAGACATGACAAAGGATGAAATAATTCCTAAATTAATGAAAACAAAATCATTTTCTCTGCAAGATTTATGCAATGCATTTCTACTCATTTTGCAGCTATGATTTGAATATTTGTAATATACATTTAGATTTCTATTTTTTTTATATATATATTTTTCCTCATTAATCCGCCTAGGATCACTACATCTCATTCCACCTGTACTCTAATGTATATGAATTTAAACATAAAATATGCAGATAACAAGAAAACACAAATCAAATAGTTCATTTTTATTATTTCAAGTCATATCATCTCTGTATAAATAATAAACTAACTTCTTCACGAGCATAACAAACAGTTGAAAGAAAAAAAATCCTTGAATACTTCCCACCTATCGATATCGTAATTTTCTTCGTGTAAATAACCATCATTATAGCCGGTGCTACCAGTCCGTGTGAAACAGCTGTCAAAACCATGCAAAACGTTTTCCGGCATGGCACATCAAACTGATCGCGCCTCCTCAGAAGAAAAAAACACGAGCAGCTAACAAAAACTTCGAATGAAACTAAAATCATTTAGTATCGGCAGTGTATTCCTGTACAAGACGCGAAAAAGTGATCCTTACAGTCGCAGCAATAAGCCGCTGCCGCAAAATGCAGGCTCCAAGCACACGCTGCATAAAACCATCAAACGCAACCAAAACAGCGACAGGAGTTAGCAGCTGCCACGGAACGAGTAGAATCCACGAACACGCTGCAGGTGTATTCGGCTGCATAGCCAATCACCCTGAACCCGACAAAACTGCTAGTCCACCAGAATAGTGCGCTGACCGCTAGAATGACAACCCGCTGTAGCTTCCGTCTGAGGAGCACAATTGGACCGAGCAACGAAGTGGAGCTCAGCTCACGTTTCAAGAAAGTAAATATGTTTTTCTGAAGCAGGATCCCGCTAAAATACTGAACCCCGTCAAACTATACATAGATAAAATCAGCAGAGAGTAAGGGAAAAATTAAATAGGTAATTTGTTACATTTTGAACTAATTCACTGTTTTATTCCCGGTTTCAGTTAGATCGATATTCGTACTTCAAAAAAATACATTGTACACATACTTATTATCAAAGCGCGCTGGTTTTCGAATATTGCGCCTTTCTCTCAACTGCTTTGTTGTTGATTCTGTAGTATTTTTGTCCTGATTTCCCTGCTCGGTATTAACGAACGAGTCCCGGCTGGATATAGTCAACCATCCGTTACCGTCACTGCTGCTTGACACTTCTTGATCATCTGAAAAATTTCCATTCGGGACCTCAGGTGTGGGCGCGATTTTCACATCCTGGACGTTTCTTGTGTATTGAACTCCACCTTTGCTGATTATGATCACCTTTGCACCACTTCTTGCTACGACTCTGAATCGTTCCGATGAAAAGGTGGGATCCACTTTCCCTTTTTTCTGTTGTGCAAGCAACACAATGTCACCTACATCGATAGACGACTCCTTGGCATGATGAACTTTGTCTGCGTATTTCTTGCTCGCCAGTTTGGTTTCTGCGTCTCGTTCTCGTACGTCAGTGCGGTCAAGTTCCTTAGGTTTCGTTGGACCCCATAGACTCGGAAATGTGCCCCGGTATTTCCATCCTACTAGAAGCTCGAATGGCGTAACACCGAGTCTGGCATGCGGTACGAGGTTGTTGTGATTATGAACGTATCCTTGTAGTGCTTCTCGCCAATTTGTACCTTCGATTTTGGATGCCGCCAGGGCCTTTATCACCCCTTGGTTTTGCCGCTCGACGAGACCGTTTGTTTGTGGGCACAACGGAATCGATTTTCTCACTCTTACCCCTTTGTCTTCCCAAAACGAAACAAAATTCGAGCTCTGAAAGGGTGGCCCGTTGTCGCTCTGGATTACAAGTGGGTAACCCCAGATCTGGAAGATTTCACAGAGGGCAGCGTTTGTGCACTCTGCGTTAGTAGACTTCATTTCCATTATAGATAGGTGACGCGAGTAAGTGTCCACGACAATTAAAAATTCACCTGAGCCGAAGTTTGGCATTGAAAGGAAGTCTATTTGCAAGACTTCCCAAGGACCCTCTGGCAAGATCCTGCTGGACAATGGTAGGGGTGGGTTTTTGTTCGACCACAAAACACAAGTTTCACAGCTTTTTACAAATTTCTCAATATCTGATGACATGCCCGGCCACCAGAAGAAGTCGCGCATGATACGCTTCATGGCTACTTCTCCTGAGTGTCCGCCGTGAGCCGCCTTCAATGCTTTTGAACGAAGTGCAAATGGTAGAACGGTCCTATCGTCTTTGAATACAACGCCGCCGAGGTAGTGCAGACTTTTCTTTTGTGCTTCAAATTTGCGTAACTCATTTGGCCATTTATCGGTTTTAAGAGCGTCGTGAACAAGGCACAGCTCGTCATCTTTTTCGGAACACCTTTCAATTTCACTCCAAGACAGTTCTGTTCCACCAACGTCCAAGGCGTACAAGAAATGGCTTTCATTATCCTCCTCGAAGGGTACTGCTTCCTGGGTTTGTTGAATCAATCTGGACAGAGCGTCCGCTACATTCTTATTTCCTGGGACTCTTTCAATCTGGTAATCATACTGCTGCAATCGCAACGCCCACGATTCGGCTCGAGTGGTTGCCCTTTTTCCCAGCCGATGCGTACTGTTGAATATATATTCGTTTGCTTCCGCATCGGTGCGTACAACAAACGATTTACTCAAAAGGTAAGGAGAGAAACGTTCAACTCCCCACACCACTGCGAGCGCTTCTTTTTGTGTGTGGGGGTAGCGTTGTTCAGTACTCGTGAGCGCTTTCGAGGCGCATGCAATAATCCTAGGATTACCTTCCGGATTGAATTGTACCAAAACAGCGCCTAAACCGATTGGTGAAGCGTCGACAAATAACTCGATCTTATCCGAAGAGTTGTAGTAACCAAGTCGCTTGATGATCTTCAGAGCCTCGTTCTTCAGGAACCCAAACTCCTTTTCGTGGTCCGATGTCCAGACGAAGTGGTCGGCATTTGCTAGAGCCCGCAGATGCTGTGTTTTATCAGCCCTGTTAAGGATGAACCTGTCGGTGTACGTTATGAGGCCCAGAAAGCTCTTTACTTCCGCACAATTGGCTGGTGTCCTGAAGTTCTTCAACGCACTGACCTTTTCATCTTGAACTTGCCATCCTTCAGCCGTTAGTCGAAAACCAATAAAATTGACAGCTTGACTTCCGAAAACGCACTTCGAGGTATTAAGTTTCACGTTGTGATTCTCCAGACGAGCCAACACAGCCGCCAGGTTTTCGTCATGCTCCTCTTTCGTACGGCCGTGTACGAGCACATCGTCAAGGTAGTTTGTGACGCCCTTGCATCCGCCCAAGACTTGCCTTTGCAGAATTTCTTGGAAAATGTCCGGTGCGTTGCACAGTCCAAAGGGCAACCGTACACACCGGAACATTCCGTATTCCGTAAAGAAATTCGTCAAGTGCCTAGACTCTTCATCCAGTTCCACGTGAAAAAATGCGTTAGCCAAATCTATTGTGGAAAACCATCTTGCTCCGTCTAGGTCGGCTAGTATTGACTCTAGTGTTGGCATGGCAAACGGAGTTCTGTGGATATACCGGTTCGGGCCTCTGAGGTCGATCACAAGTCTAATATCCTCCTTGCCCTTCGGGACCACCACCAGCGAGGAACAAAACGACGTGTCCATTCCATCAGTAACCCGTTCGATAATATCAGCTGATACTAACTGCTGGAGTCGCTCTTGCACGCGAGGCTTCACCGCCTGGGGTATATTCACAAAGACATTCCTGCACGGTGGTTCTGACTTGTTGTAATGAATTTTCACTGGGGGCACGTTGAATTTGGGGAACGGTACATTAGACGCGACAGCTGCAACTTCACTACTTCCCCTATTGAGCCCGCTTCGAATTTTCTCAGCAACGGGCACGTTGAACCCCAGCATCAAAACGCTATACCTAATCGCTGTTTCCCTTCCGAGTAACGACTTTGCCTCATTAACAACATAGAATTTTTCAATCATGCTGGGCCGCTCGTCAGACAAAAACAAAAAAGCCTCAAATGTTGCTAATACAGGTATCTCACCTACCGTAGCGTATGCTTTAAGTGGCCTGTCCGACCCTGTCTGCAGGTTGAAAATTTCAGCCCTGTATCGCTCGTCATTCAGAAGTCCATTGAATGATGTCTCCGTAAATGTGTTTATCTGCGCGCCAGAGTCAATTAGGAATTCACATGGCATTCCAGCAACTTTGGCTTCTATAGTACAATCATCCTTGACAAAGCATATCTGATGCAATGTCATCATATCGACACATTCAGCTGCCATCTGTTAACAAAATTGAACGTTTTGTTAGAAAAAATGTTTGCCTGACTGTTTTTAAGCCCTTTCCTTCACACGACTTCATATCCACCAATCTACCCTCAGTGTACCAGTAGTTGAAAATCCATATTTTTTAATTTCCTTTATCATTTGTTTCCATAATGAAATCATTTCCAATTTGATTGAAGTATTTTGGGGGTAATTTTGGTGGTAAGTAATGATGCTTTAATGTTACCATGTGAAGGAGAGGGTTAAGTCACCAATGCCACGTTGATGGGAAATTCGACACTCCTCATTACAAATAATAGCTGTAATGTTTGAACAATAAAGTCATAAACGAAAATTTATTCGAATTCAATTTGATATTAATCCATTTAAGATAATTCGTGGGAAATCAAAAAAAGTAACGAATTAATTTTTCATTTCAGAATATTCAACGTGTCATAGTGGATAGGAATACATCTAATCAATTATCAGAGGTCTCACTCACTTCCATAGGATCTGGAACTTGCTCCATCTTCTCCACGGCAGCGATTCGTTCTGGTTTTGTTTCCATCGGCTTCCGTTCGTCGTCACCTGAACCTCTTACTGGTCGAATTGCGCTTCGGCAGGCTCTACGGATATGGCCCCTACGGCCGCACCCCAAGCACGTCTTATCAGCCGCGCTACACGCCGATGCGAGATGATAGACGCTGTTGCATCTCCAACATCTTTCTGGATTAGCTCCCGAATCACCGATTGGGGCTCGATGATCGGACCCATTACCGCCGGTAGTGCGGAATCCTCGAATCGGATTGAACCGATCATCTCTTCTGCGTGAGCCGATATGCTGGAATCGTCCTCGTCTAGAGTTGAGTCGTGGATTCGGAACTCGGTCGGCAACCGAATATCCTGCGCTCACTGGCGCAACCATGACCGGGTCCGTCTTACTGTGGCTTTGCTTGAAAAACTCTTCGTTGATGCGTATTGCTTCCAGTTCCCGCACTTTATCGACAAGGTTAGCGAATGTACCCTTGCGGGTTAACATTTTCAGCGCAGCAACACGAACATCCCGGCACATTGCGTGTTCCGCTATGGCACCCACAATTTCCTCGAATTCCTTTTCCTCTCCAAATTCGCACAGCCGAGCCGTATCACCGACACGTGTGATAAACGACAAACTTGACTCGCCGGGTTTCTGCTTCATTATGGCCAACTTCCGTCTTTGCAACATCACATCGGACCCTGAGCCGAAATATGTTTTCAGCCTATGCATTGCGTTGGAAAACGGTTCGGTAGTTGCATCTGGTGAGTCAGTTTGAGATCTGGTATTTCGGTAGATCTGCAGTAGGCGTGATCCCGCTTTTATTTTGAAGATGGTGAACTTGGTGGCTTCATCTTCCACGCCCGCGAGTCGCATTGTGTCCTCCAACAGCTCTCTCCATGCTTCATACGAATACCTGTAGATTTCCACGTCTCCTTCCATAGGCTTGCATTCAGGAACGTGTATAGAGGATACTGATAGCTGGTTTACCGACGACATGAATCTGGATTCTTCCGGATTCGCAAGTGGTACCCGGGCGGCCGCTGGGTACTCGATGGGCCAATGGCGTGAACGAAACCGATGCTGCCATCTTCGCTTGCTGCTGCCAATGTCGTCGCGCCTGATTTCTCATGAATCGCTCGGAGTGCTTCTTTCTCTTCTTGTGCTTTGAGTTGTTGTTTAAGCTGCTCAATGAGAGCTTTTCCCGCTTCAAGTTGCTTCGTTAATTCCTTGACTTGTTCGCTTTGCTCTACGGATGGGGGCTCGAGCGTGCTTTCTTCCGACATTTCTCGAGGTGATGTGGTAGGAGCAAACGGAATACCGATCTTCGTTTTCAACTTTTTGGACGATTTTTTCCTGCAAATCGAAACAAAATATGTTCGCAGTTAGAATTACAATCAGCCTCCATTTACATTTTAAAAGTAACAGTTTTGTGCTAATGCTTAATCTTCCACAACACATGCACATGTGTATAGGCAAACTTCAATCCATAGTTTATTTACGTCCCAGCTTAAGCTCTTACCGGTCACAGCACTTATAAAAAATGAACGGTTTTTAGTTCTTTCATGTATGTTTCGATCATTTCCTTTCCAGTTTACAAAATGTCTACCATCCATGTCAGAATGAGTGACAAAACTTCACTGTCATTTTCACTACAACGGTAGACTCGTGTACATTTCTTATCTATTCCGATCATTTCCTTTCCAACTTACAAAAATGGCTACCACACGTGCCAACGCTCGACCTTTCGCAAGCTACAAAACTTGACCTCACACAAGCTAGAAAACTTCAATGTCATTTTCTTGCACGGGTAACTTTCCCTCCATTTTTCTTGTCTATTCCGAACATTTTCTTTCCAAATAACAAAATGGTTACCGTGCTTGACCACTCGCAAGCCTCAACCAGTTGCAATTTTAGTTAATTTACGCATATGCTTGACCTCTCGCAAGCCACAAAACTTCCAAGCTGCTCAAGTACAAAATGGCTACCATACGTGCCAATGCTTGACCTTTCGCAAGCTAGTCACAAAATTTCAAAACTGCTATCTTACAAAATGGCTACCACTCGTGCCAACGCTTGACCTCTCGCAAGTAACAAACATTTTTGGGAAAATACAAGTTGCAGACAATGTCCTCCAATGCGGTATTTTGTTTCCGAGTGTTTCACTTATCAATATTTCAGGTTCTTTGATATACTCACCCTTCGGCTGCGCCATTGTGGTGACCGGATCCTTCCATTTTCCGGTTAGCCGAATTTTCTCCGCGATGAACGGCGAAGCTGCGAACGGGTCAGCAGAATTTCCACGTTGTCGGACCGCGATACTACGAACGTCCGTTCGTCGCAAAATACGTCTAAAGAATGAAAACCCACTCGCACGCAACAGCGTGAGACCGCGCGTAGCTATAATTCTCCCTCTCTCTCTCTCTTTTGTAGTATCTTTCCTTGCTTTCCCAGTCGATCACTCTATTTCGCTCTTTCTTAAACTACTTACCGACAAAAGAATTTCTCTCTTTCTTTATTGCAAAATTTGAGTGCGAGCCTTCCAGTAACCTCTCTCCGAAATACTTCTTTTTTTTTGTTTATTTCCTTGGCTTACCCTTTCTCATTTCTGTTGCACTACCGTGATGCCAGACATGACAAAGGATGAAATAATTCCTAAATTAATGAAAACAAAATCATTTTCTCTGCAAGATTTATGCAATGCATTTCTACTCATTTTGCAGCTATGATTTGAATATTTGTAATATACATTTAGATTTCTATTTTTTTTATATATATATTTTTCCTCATTAATCCGCCTAGGATCACTACAATTTCGAACTTCTTTTTTTGGTTTACTCAAAATTATGATTACTAACAACGTCTGGTATTTTTTTGGTACTAAACAAAGCTTAAACAATAATTTGGGAGCCATTTGTAGTCTCAAAAATATCAAAATTTGACCGCGTGAAGAAAATTAGCCCAAACTTATTGTAAAACTATAGATTTGGTAAATATTTTAAGAAATAATCAAATTATGGGTTGATATGAGCTGAACTACACAGTTTAAATTATGGGTTAAGCCCTAATCCACTCTAAGATCTCTTTTCCGGCTTTTTGTCGAAGTCAAAATAAGAGAAGTACCCTAAACGGGCAGTGGCAAGAATATTGCCACCAGCGCTGGTGGCCTAAACGGGCAGTGGCAACTATATTGCCATCTCAAAAGCTCGTTTTTGGGGTAAACGGGCAGTGGCAACTATATTGCCACCAGCGTTTTTGGGCTGAACGGGCAGTAGCAACTATATTGCCACCTAGATTTTTGAGAGTTTCTTTCAAACAAAAATTGTTTTGTACATGTAATCATGAGTAAAATCATTTCCATAATAGTATGCGTTGATTACTCTTCTAGTTTTCTCGGCCTTATAAAGGGTTAATGTAGATATAATCTGGGGAGCCGTGGGATATTGCGGAGATTCCACCTGTTTAGACTCCTGCGCAAAAATAAGTTGCGTGGATTTTTCTTGCGTGGGCCCACAGACATAAAAGCAGACCGTGTCCCGATGAATATTTTACGCTGCGTTCATAAATACACATATGGCGATAGTATTGCATTGTAAACAAACATATATAATGCACCTACGCTGAAAATGAGCTTGGGCAATAACCTCCTTATCACTTATAATGATCAATTTGTAATGTTAACAAAAGCCTCACTTACAACATATCAAATTTCATGATCATGCAAACTTTGGTCATATTGGCCACTACCAGAGATACACCGGGAACCTGATTCCCCAAAAAAGAGGCCAGTTTGTGATTTTTTTTCTAAACTCTATTGATAGATCTTGCCACATATCAATTTTTACGATTTACTCTAGAAGCCATTTAAAGCCTTGTTTGGTTATATTTGCAATTAAAGAGATATTCCGGGAACCGGGTTTCCCGGAGAAGTTGGAATTTTTTTGGGTTCAGAGCGGATATTTCACAAATTTCTTGATTTTGAAAAACAAATCTATGCCACATATGAATGCAAAGTTAGAATTTTTGGCAAAGTTATCAACTGTGGTATTGCTTTCAGAAAACGTGTGCCTGAATATAATTCCCTGGCTTACTCGGGCACTTTTCTCAGTATTTCATCGTAAGGGACTACTTTTTCCTCCAATAAAGGGACATTTTAGTGGCCCTAAAGAGGACATTTATGGTGGCTCCAGAGAGGACTTTGGAGGGTCTCTTGCCACCTATTATTGCTTCGCTACCATTTTGGACTCATGCTCCAATTAGCCTAGAAGTTTAGACCGCCAATCTGGAGACGGCGGGTTCGACTGCCGTTCTTATCGGGAATTTTATCTCGACTTCCTGGATGTGAATCAAATTTCAACCATAGCGCAACAGTAATGACAATTTCGCTACCTACATAATTGGCGCGCCTTATTTGGAGCTTTTCATAAACCACGTAGACCAAATGTTGGCCATCTCAGAGACCGGCCTCCCCCCTCGTAGACTTTCGTCTACACAAAAATTTAAAAATTTGTATAGAGCGTGGACTTTGGCCAGAACGGCCGATATCGATATCGTCCACAGAACAGATGATATCGATATCATCCACAAATTAGCATGTGCGAACGTGTGATGATGGTAGCGCTGCTTTACAGCTTTCCAAGGGCCCCTATAGCCACAGCTATAACATCGTGGGCATTCAGCATAAACCATGCTGAGGGTGGATTCGATCCCCGATCGGAACTTTTTGTAAAGGAAATTACTTTGACTTCCTTGGGCATAGTGCCGGGGCTGGGATCGAACCCACGACCATCCACTTATGAAGTGAATGTGACCACTAAGTCATGGACCGCGGCAAAAAATCGCTTGATGGCTTCCACTTTCCCTTCATACAGTGGTAGACATTGGTTTAGCCGAGGCCTAAAAATAAAAAAAAAAAGTGTCAGGAAACTCATACAAACGATTGTATGATAAAACTTTTTTATCGTAGTGAAAGTATATCTAGTACTGTTTTATAAAAATGTGATACATCACACTTACATATACACTGAAACAAAAACGAGGGTAAAAACCCTTCAAATGACATTCGTTTAGCCGAGGTAAATGAAAAATTGGTTTTCAATAGATTTTTGCAATTTCGTGAGTATATTTCGAGGATATACCCCAAGGCATTTAGTTTATGACGTGCTAGCAAGATAATTGACCTTAAACGTTTATTTATTTGTGAAATTCAGAGAAATATTATAAAAAAAATGTCCCGATAAGGAGAAGCGATGATAAACAAATTTATTAAAGAAAAATGATTTCTGTAAACAATCAAACGTAAGCTAGATTAGCAGTTTTGAAAATATGGCACAGAATTATTGTTAGAAATGTTCAAATTATTGCATAAAATGTCATGAAAAAATAAGTATATTGGTTTTTGGTTGATTAAACCTTAAAATAGGATTGTTAAAAGCTAAAATAAATAGTTCTGCGTTGAAATAAAGACGTGCCCTAATGCCTGTGGAGTATACCTGTTTGATACTAGCATTACCAAATGAGTTGGAAAACTGCTAAGTGAAAGAACTGCATGAAGTGTCAGAACTTTTGTACCCTGTTTATTTAAAAGCAGATGCTCATACAAAAATGCACGATATGGTCAAACAATTGGCTGATTTCATTCAATCTGAAGAAGTATATTATAAATGAATCTTAGTTTTGAACCACATTCATTTTTAACATAATTTATTCGAAAAGAACGTCTAAATTATGAAACAAGTATTTCATGCTAGATATTTGAATATCTTCGGTGCCATTTTTCGAAATGTGAGCCGTCCAATGTATGTTATTTCAGCCAGAATACAGTCTAGAAGATATTGGGAGCTATTAGAAGGCGTAATAGTAGTAAACGCTGTGATTTATGGAAGTGAAACTATCATATTTCATCAAAACAATACTTAAATACGTGATTTTTTTATGATTTGCGATATTGGTTTCTGTTAAAAACAATGTTTTTCGTAAACTTTCAACCTGCACTCGTCATGAAACTTTCATTAGATTCTTTTGAAACACTTCCGATAAATATAACTACATCAAATCTTAATTTGAAAACATTTACAATATTATGACATATTTTTATGAGATGCATGTAAAGTAAATATGGCAACACTCCCGAAAACGATCAAATTCATGATTTACAAGCCGGTCTATAATGCAGGTCACCACACAAAATGATTTTGTTGGATATTTTTCGAAATTTGATAAACGAATTCAAACGAAATGTCTAAGTAAAAAATTACATTTGAAGCCTTTTTACTCTCGTTTTTGTTTCAATGTATATGTAAGTGTAATGTATCACTTTTTTATAAAACTGTACTAGATATACTTTCACTACGATAAAAAAGTTTTATCATAAAATCTTTTGTATGAGTTTTCTGACACTTTTTTGAAAATTTCGGTTTCGACTAAACGAATGGCTATCACTGTAGAAGACATTTAAAGCCTTGTTTGGAACTAAAGAGATATTCCGGGAACCGGATTTCCCGGAGAAGGATTTTTTTTGGGTTCAGAGCGGAAATTTCACAAATTTCTTGATTTTGAAAAAAAATCTTTGCCATAGATTCGTAGACTTTCGTCCACACATAAAATTAAAAATTTGTATAGAGCGTAGACTTTGGCCAGAACAGAAGAGGGTAAGGTGTCAGCGCTCTTCGGGGGGAAGAGCAACTGACGTAAAATTGCAAGTGCCGGGACTGGGATCGAACCCACGACCATCCACTTATGAAGTGAACGTATGATCACTAAGTCATGGACCCCGGCAAAAAATCGCTTGATTATTATTATTAGTTTATTAAAGACACTTTACCACTAGAGTGGCATTCGTATCGAAATTGCTTAATGGCTTTCACTTTCCCTACATAGAAATGTTAAGTTCTAAGATATCAGGTGTATAAATCGATAAATCAGGTGTAATTTGATGGAAAATTGTCATTTTTGTCACCTTGGCAGCCCATTGACAAACAAAGGTGTGAATATTGCGTAACTCACCGGAACAATCCGTTCCCAACCATCTTAGCAGACTACAGTAGAATCACTTGCAGGCGACATGCTCCGCCAAAGCTCCACTCCTCAATGAGGTAGCATCACACTGCCCACCTCGCATGATGCTTGCTGTCACCGACGCTTGCTAGGGGGAGGACACCCAAGGAGAATTTTTTATTTATTCGTCGTCAATCATATGTAGACCATTTGTTACAACTATGTTTTCTTAACCTAACATTATTTTTTTAGTAACGAATTACATTCAATTGTCTCTTAAGCTTAGCTTTCGACATACCGAAGTCAATGGACTCACATTGTTCATTATATAACCTCATCATTTGGTTTATAGGTCCAAACATGGCATAATTAGTTCGATAGTGATTAGTAGAAAAAATGCTGCGATTTCGTAATTGACGAGTAGGTGCATAAAAATTCAATTTTGATAAAATTTCCTGTGAATCAACTCGGTTGGATACGACGTCATTTATAAATGAAATCATGGCGAATTTTCGACGTTCTTTTAATGTTTGGATATCCAACAGCTTGCACCGTGCTTCATAAGGTGGCAGAGGCTGCCCACATCTCCATCCTAGTTTGCGAAGAGCGAATAATAAAAACTGTTTTTGAACAGATTCTATTCGGCTGACGTGATTATCTGAGAATGGCGACCATACTATACAGCAATATTCTAGTATTGAACGAACATAGGAAATATATAATGTTTTTATTGTGTATGGGTCGTGGAAATTGTAACTAAAACGTTTTATGAACCCAAGCATCTTATTGGCCTTGTTAATGATTGTATTATAATGATCTATAAATGTCACTTTAGAATCTACTAGTACACCAAGGTCTCTTATTCTTTCACATTTTTGTACTGGTTGACCTCCCAACAAAACTGTTGTGTTTGGCGTGTTTAACTTCCTGCTAAAGGAAATGGAGTTACATTTTTTTACATTAAGTTTCAATAGGCTTTTCTGACACCATGTGTAAAATACATTTATTTCATTTTGGAATAACCTAAAATCTTCATTGTTTCTTATTTCGAAGTACAGTTTCATGTCGTCAGCATATATGAGAATATTAGTCTTACTAAGTATAAAAGAAACATCATTGACATACAAGATAAACAAAAGTGGGCCTAAATGAGATCCTTGAGGAACTCCTGAAGTTACATGTATTGGACTTGATTTAGCACTTTTGAATTTAACTATTTGTTGGCGATTCGTGAGGTATGATTCAACCCATTTAAGAAGACCTGGTTCGAACCCTATTTTTTCCAATTTAAAGAGTAGCATGGGTATATCGATACGGTCAAAAGCTTTACTGAAATCTGTATAGATAGCCTCTACGTAGTTCCCATTATCCATGGCATTCAATGAGTAGTTAATGAATTCCACCAGATTTGTACTGGTAGAACGCCCTTTGAAGAAGCCATGTTGATTATGAGTTATCCTGTTTTTGATTTGCTGAAATAAATTTCCATTAATTATTGCTTCGAACAATTTGGGAATGCATGAAATAATAGCGATACCTCGGTAGTTACGCACGTCAGATTTCTTGCCGCTTTTGAATATGGGTATTAAGAAAGACTTTTTCCATGTTGATGGAAAATTACCTGTTTTAAGTGAAGTGTTGAAAAGCCAAAATAATGGCGCCGTCAATTCCATTGACAAAGACTTCAAAAATAAAGGTGGGATCCCGTCAGGTCCAGGTCCTTTAGAGGCATCTAAATTGTTGAGAGCGTCTGTAACTTCATGTACTTTAACTTGATCAACGCGAATGTCTCTTGAATATTCTGGAATGAATGAAAAGTATTCACGCTCTCGATCTTCTTCCGAAAAAGTGGTATAAACTTCTTGGAAAAAAGTTGCAAAAAGTTTGCAGATTTTTTCTGCGTTGTCACCTGTTTTTTCGTCAAGTTGCATTTCCGAAGGAAAGTTGTCTGATTTTAGTTTGCTATTCACGAGATGATAAAAATTTTTTGGGCATGACTTTATTTCGAGCTCCGTTTTTGTATTGTATTCTTCGAACGCAAAATTAATGGCCAGATTTAATTGATCGCAAATATTTGAATAGTTTGATAAATTTTCATTGTTGCTATTTTTCTTATAAATTTTGTGAGCTTTCTGCTTACGATTTTTTAAATTTTTTATTTCTTTATTGAACCATACAGGATGTTTTGAGTTGCCATGACGTCTTTTCTTTTTTAATGGTACTTCAGTCTGTATTATCTCAAACATTTTCTCGTAGAATATGTCAACTGCAACATCGATATTGTCTTCATTTCTCAATAGTGTTTGCCAATCAATATCACTAAGTTTTTTCCTCAAACTTTCATAGTTAGCAGAACGATAGTCAAAAACTTCTTCAAATTCACAATCATCAGGTCTGTTGTTGGCATATACGAATATAGAAAACTCAAGAGCTGTGTGAAAAATTTCATTTTTCCATAATGGGGTCAGTGATTCTGCCACACAAAAATCTTCATCAATATTTGTCATTAATAAATCTAAAAAACAATCTTGCTGATTTCTCACATGATTAATATGATTAAGCCCAAGGCTTGCTGATTTATCACAAATGAACTGAAGCGTTTCGTTTTCACCAACAATTGGGAGCAAAATGCTCTCATTGTCAATATCTGCAATAAAGTCAATGTCACGCTGATTAAAATCGCCATAAATATGTACTTTTACTTCCGGGGGTAAGCCACTGATAATATTTTCTGCAGTATTGAAAAACTTTTCATATGTTGATGTCCTGGCATTATCCGGAGGAAAATAAACGGAAACAAAAATATGCGTTTCGCCAGCAATGTAGACTTTAACCCACACATGCTCAAACTCTTTGTATTTTGTGGTTGGGATGATTTCAGCATTTAAATTTGCAGAGACTGCAATTAAAACACCACCACCTGATTTTTTCTCTGAAATGCGATAATCACGGTCATCTCTAAAAACATTGTAAATGCTTCCAAAGATTTCCTCATTTCTGACTGATTCATCCCAACTAGTTTCCGTGCCCAAAATGATTGAAAAAGAGCAACTCAAAATTTGTTTGTGAATTTTATTAATCTTTGTTGCACTCTTCATACGATTAAAGTTTTGGCAGTAGACCAAAACCTCAGTTCTGGAGTTTGATTTTGGGTGATCAACATTTGAGGAATATGAGAGATTTAAACTATCGTTCTGTTCCCCATGAAACTCAAAGTTTGTATTAATATTATTGTCACTGCTGTCTATGTGCATTCCGCCGTCGTCATAGTTTAAATTATTAAAGATACATTTACTACATGTAGAATTAATAGCGTTACCTTCATCTAAGGAATGCGTCAATTTCGGCAAAAACACTGACAGCAACATGATCCATCCATGCGTGACGTCGATGCTGTAGCCGGACTCGTGAGCACTGAACGGCCATTGGTGGTGAGTGGATTCAGCACTTCTCCTCTATGGAACTGAATGGACGGACGATACGAAGCTGATGATAGGCCCGAAAATAACTCTTTACCAGCAGCAAGTAGCTTCCCATCTGGAGAAAGACTGTTGCGACCGGCATTAGCGCCCCACGTGACTCGTTTGCATTGCTGGTTGTTGAAGCCTCGACTGCTGGACGACTGCATCTCCGGTCGACAAAAAGTGTTCCTGTTGGAACTATTGTTGCGGTTGTTGTTGATATTAATCGAGTTTTTATTACTGTGACGTTTTTCAGCGTTACTATTCCGGGTTCTGTTTGACTGAGTTGATAACTTATTTTTATTAAGCTTTTTACGTTTTCTTGCTTTTTCGGCATTTTTTTCCTGCTCCTCACGTCTTAACAATTTTGCATCATATTGGGACCAATCGGCCTTCCATACTTTTCTGGTACCCAAATAACGCCACCCATCATTTGTTTTGGGCGTAATTTTTGATGAATCCGTTTTCTTCGAGGATAAAATGTTACTTAATTCTGCTTCTAAACTGGAATATGATTCCAGTGATGCCGGTGAATACTCAGTGTTCTTTGAATTAATAATTTGTGCTGACCAAGTCTTTAATTCGTCAACAACATCAACGAACAAATTGGGGTTTGATGACATGGCGCTTGAAGCCGCCATATCCAGCTGCCTTTGGTTAATTTGGCATAAGTCGTTATTGATGCAACGCAGCTCGGTAGATATGCCCGTCGTTGCAGATTGTAATGAATTTGTTATGGACTCGTTCGTTTTTTTGGCAGCGACATCAACAACTGTGGTGATGTGGTTTTTTATTGCCGAGACACTTCCAGCTAAGCTGCTGGTTTTGTTTATGGCGGCAAGCTCATTTTTGATAGCAGTCATCAAAATCTCCAAACCTTCAAAAGCTTCATCGACGATGTGCTTTTTTTGATGTAGGTTTAGCTTATGAACAATTTCCGTATTTTGGTGCAGTTGTTGTGTTAAGAGTTTTTGCTGATCGCATAGTTGCGTAACTTCCAATTTTGCGGTGATAAGCTCCTGACAAGATGAGCAGCATGGTAGAATATATGAAGTAGAGTCTTCCACTTTCCTGTCCTTCCTTCGCAATGTGCTTCGCAGTGTAGAGACTCCAACGCATGCGGCGTGGAACTTACGCGGGCACCCAGCACAAGTCCACAGTACTGAGTCGGCACAAATATCGGATGCACAAATTTCGCAGCACATGACGAACGCGAAAAAAAAATTAATTAAATAACAAATTGAAACCGCGCGCGGGTAGGAGCAATAAAAAATGCGTCCACTGTGATTGACGAACTGAAATGTCACTAATCTTTGTTCACATCCCACATTTGTCAGGGACTACTTAGTTCTAAGGTTAAGGAGAAAAAAACTAGCCTCTGATTACGACATTTTTGGTGGCTCCAAAGAGGATTTTGGAGAGTCTCTTGACAAGAATCAGTCGAAATCTGACTGTGGACAAATATCTTTCATTGTTTTTGGAAGATCAAATCGGTCGTTTCCGTGGACGTTTCTCAATGCAAAATGAGCGCTTTGTGCATCATTTTTTGACTCGCAATTTCAAAAGCACGGCTATTGTCGTTTGCTACGAGTGAGCAAGCGATGAGTAACATTTTCATTTGTGTTGTTTTTTTAGAACCGTTAAATAGATTTGGATGAGAATGCGTCACGATGTCGACAATCAGTCAATAATCAGCATAATGCATTTTCAGCCATATTCATTGAACGGTTCTAAAAACGGTGCTCTAGAAAAATTTGCGCAATGTACTCCAAACATCTTGTCCTTATACACGCAGAATTGCATAACATTTGTCTAACTTCGGATAAAGAGAGATAAAACATGAAATATGTTACCGTAAAACGGGGTAACTTTGATAGTTTTTCAGCGAATTTTCTTAATATCTTTTCATGTAACAGTATTTCTCCTAGTTTTATATTTTTAAAACAAGTACTGGGGTATCAGTTATCAATTGAAATTGAAATTGTGGAAAATATCAGATAGATTTTTTATATTAAAACATTGAATTTTTGTTAAATTCTGCAATATAAAAATGAATTTGCGAAGTACTGAGTGAAAAATACAGTGAATTTAGCTATCAAAAATCATCATCTTTGTAAAAATATATGTTTAACGGTACATCAACATATAAATACGTGCTAGTCATGGTGAGTTTTCTTATTTTTGGGTAGTTTTTGAATGTTTTATTAACAAATTTTGAACAACACAGATTTATTTACATGAAATTACAAGGGAATTGCATACTTTTAGGCGTTTATCGATGTATGGAGATTTTTGTCGCAATTTACAAAATTGCTTCCATTTCGTAAATACACCCTTCGTTAAGAGATTCAAAGCAAGATTTGGAATCTACTATGATGAATTTATCCAGAATAAGAGTCCATTCTTTGAAAAAATAGTTGAAACGAAGTCGTATAGCAGATTGTTTGGAGAGGTTGACAATTGACAAAAATATCAACAATTCTTTATTTTTGTTCAAAAAGTTGTATATAAACTAGGTTTTAATGAAAATCCGTCTAAGATGAACTTTCATATGTATAGTATTGATCTACGTTTGCCTTTTTCTTAACTGGTTGAAGGAACCATAGTTATAAGATAAACTATACAATGTCTGTCGCACTATCAAGGATACCCCGTTTTACGGTACTAGCTTAAGCCAGATATAGGCGTGTTTATTCTATTTTCTATTTCATTTTCTCATTACTGATATCGACATCGACATCGATGTTTTGTCGGATCGTTGGGAAATGTAGGTTCTATGGATTTTTTTTCCTGTTCGGGTTTGTCACTGCGACCAGTTTTTAGATCTATTATGACATTACACGTATCCTTAGTGTAGTGCATGTCGCATTACTTAATTGCCATTGAGGGGCAATAAAGTATCGATTTTGATACAGTTTTTGTTTTGTTTTCTTAGAAAACAAAACAAGAGTACTGATATTGGCCATGCATCGGAAACCTAGCATCACCCTTCTTTTACTGCTAAATTCTCCCCAGTAGGAAGTTTAGGACCCGGGTTTCAACATTAGCAGCAATATCATTCCAATAATGGAACTTGTGTTCAGTAATGAGTATGTTCCTTGCGTACTAGCACTTTCCAGTCTTCGAAGAGTTAGTACATACATGGATCCCTAACCCAATTTGATTTCCTTTGTATTGAGTTTAGCCTCAGATGGTGAGGTTTTTAACTATATGGTATTCTAAGCCGGCAGCTACACGGGCATAGGTTCTATGGATTGCTTAATAATTATCTCGTGGCTATACAGTATTTAGACATGGACAGCAAAGTTTCTACAGTTGTGTTAACACAAATCCACAAAATATATTCAGGCGATTTCAACTTAAAAAGCAGATGTATTAATCCGTTGAGTGGTTATCGAATTGTGACTGGTAAGTTGTAATTTATTTATCAATTACATAAACAACGTTTATGTTTAAAACATGGTCAATGCTACCATAACCAGCATATAAAGGTACTGTGCAAAGATATTTATGTGGAGAGAACGTAATCTCAGCATCTCATACTTGTGTCCATATCGAGATTATTAAAATAAATAATTTATTCGTATACTGCAACAAGTGGAATACTGAACCGTAACAGGAACAGCTAATCCATGCTCCACATTTAAGCGGAATTTTGAATAATTATCCATGAGTGAATTTTCCTATAAGATTAGAGATAGTTTTATAGCTTCTCATTGACAACTACGTCAAAAATGGATTGATTTAGCTACATAAATGTGGTTTACTCATTTAACATAGCCATGGTGAAATATGTACCCTCTGATGAATTCTCTCAGGCATTCCAAGCAGAGCTAATTAAAAACACAGCCTGCAAAATTCCACCTAAATTTCCTAAAGAATCCCAGACAACTTTCAGAATAAAACCTGTGAAAAAATTCCTGCAGTTTGTATTTGCCCTTTGGATAAACTTTTTGGAGATATCAATGGATGAATTTCTTGAGTTATTTCTACATTCAGAAGTTTCTAATGCAAGTTAAAACCAAACTATCAAAGCGAATCTTGGAAGAATTCCTGATGGATTCAAATTAACTAATAAATAGGTACTACAAATCGTC
>NC_085138.1:173533777-173551093 GCF_035046485.1 Aedes albopictus
CGTTTATGTGAGCATTTTCTGTGTTTCTATATTTTTTGCATTACATAGTACAGTAGGGTAGCACAAATTTCCCAAAAGAAGGAGAACGTCCCTCTGGAGCCGACCTACTTACTGATACAGTAGGGTGGGGCTTATTTTGTTAAATCTCTCCGGCATATGATTCCCGAATGGAAAGTTATCTGCTGGTCGAAATGAGTGAGCTGTACAAAAATGACCCTAATAAAAATGTATTATACACTACCGATTAGGTGAATGATTGTACCATTCCGTGTATGATCAAGATGATAGCCCGAAAGGGTTGTTAAGCACGTTGTAACATATTTTTCTATTAGGGGAACGACTTCGGTTGATATTTGGGGGTGCTCTACGTTCCCACTGGAACTTGGTCTACCTCTTTTCAACTTAATGCTCAAACTTGCACAGTTACAGGGGATAGACAAAATGATCGAAACAGGCAAAATTTTCACTTTT
This sequence comes from Aedes albopictus, assembly GCF_035046485.1. Lineage (NCBI taxonomy): Eukaryota > Metazoa > Arthropoda > Insecta > Diptera > Culicidae > Aedes > Aedes albopictus. The sequence goes on from NC_085138.1 coordinate 173,534,249, forward strand.
CAAAAAATGGTCAAATAGCTTTTCGAAAAGTGCATAAAAATCTAAAAATTTTACTGTAAGTTGATCAACTAGTTGTGTATCAATGATCAAAATTTGGGAAAGGTCGGGCTATTTATCCGATAGACAACTTTGAGCTGTTGTATCTCCGGATTCAATAAACCGATTGCAATGAAATTTAAAGCGTTTAAAGAACTAGAACCTTTCTTACTTCATGTAGAAAAGCCCGATCTAACAATTTGACCATTGACACACAACTAGTTGATCAACACACTTAATCTTAAATACCGGGATCTCAGTATTTTCTCAAATTTTCGCCGAGATCCGCACAGCCGAGTGCTCGGCAAACAACAACATTACCGAGATCTCAGCAACTTTGACAGTTCATTACTGAGGTTCGACACCTGTTTTACTGAGAATCAGCTAACAAACCTGAGATATCAGTTTTCGAGTTTGATGAGCAGTCGGCTGTGCGCGGAAAACCGAGCCGAATGAGAACTTACAGTAAAAATTTTAGATTTGTTTATGCACTTTTCGAAAAGTTCCAGCTATTTGACCATTTTTTGAAAAGTAAAAATTTTGCCTTCCGGATCATTTTGTCTATCCCCTGTAGTATTTATTGAAGGGCTTTCTTTGCCTGCCATTGCATGAATTTGTATATTGTGAGGCAAGTACAATGATACACTATACCTAGATAATCGAGAAAATTTTCCCGACCGGAACGGGAATCGAACCCGCCGTCTCCGGATTGGCGATCCATAGCCTTAACCACTAGGCTAACTGGAGACCTCCTCCTTACACTCTTGTAAGAATCATAACCTACCCTTGATGATGTTGAGCGGATCTGGTGTGGTGGTTAAAGCACTTGACTGTCACGCCCGTCACGCCGAGGACCTGGGAACTAATGATACTCCCGGCAAACTCGCAAAACGTGAGTTCTTCCTCCGGAAGGGAAGTAAAGCGTGAGTCCCGAGATGAACTAGCCTAGGGCTAAAAATCTCGGTAATACAGAAAAAAAAACCTTGATAATAACCTTTCTTGATCATTGATAGCTCAGCTGGAATTAATTGTGTTTCTGAAAAAAAAAGGTATAATACTGCACAAATTTATTCACAAATTTTACATCATTATGATACATCATTGATGATCAAGTTAAATGTGGGTAATTTGAGCAATGAAGTCAAATGATTTGATTTTGGGATTTTACAGGTTGACAGTGTCAGCACAGACAAACAGACGTAACACTTCGAACATTTGTCGATTCACATCATAGTCACGGTAACATGTTCGCCCAATGCTAAAATGACTGAGTATGGCCGACCATCAACTAGGTGGCGGTAGTGGATAAACGTCAAACTCGAACAAAAACGATGCGAGCGCCATGGATGGCAAGTTGGCCAACTATCACATTTTTAAATAGACCGTTAAATCGATGTACGATGGAAATCATCAGAGTGTTACGTCTGTTTGTCTGTGGTGTCAGTAAATTCTTAGTTTTTGTTAAAAGATGCAAGCACAGTTCTAACATTTTTCTTTTTTAAGTGCACTAAAACAAATGATCCTGTTGCAGATTAGTTGAATTAGTTTATCTAGGTATTGTAAAGGAAAAGTTGAAAACAATAACCTGACTGGTACGCCTCTTTTGGAATGCTTTTTTTCTTGATAAAATTTGCCAGAAATTTACGTTGTCTTCAAACGAGTCGACATAAATTTTGCCAACTCTTATTATTGATTGATTTATCTTTATTTGAGAGACTTTCAGCCCTTGGCTGGTTCGTCTCTAACTCTTATTATACTGATTTTCGTATCTAAACACTCATGTCTAAAAACAATTTAAGACTACAGAGGTAATCACGTATACATATGCAAAATGGCCATTGGCTAAGCCATTGGTAGAGGAAGATTTTAATCAATAACTTTGGAAGTGTTCATAGAACTATAAGCAGAGACTATGAACTACTATTTCTTAACAAAAAAAGCGTTTCTGAAAAAAAATGTTTGAATAATATTTTTCAAAATCAAAACAAAAAACAATAGCCTAAATCTTTTCTTTCTTTTTAAATAGTTATGAAACCACGGAGGGGTGTCCAGTTAGCCTAGTGGTTAAGGCTATGGATCGCCAATCCGGAGACGGCGGGTTCGATTCTTGTTCCTGTCGGGAAAATTTTCTCGATTCCCTGGGCATAGTGTATCCTTGTACTTGCCTCACAATGTACAAATTCATGCAATGGCAGGCAAAGAAAGCCCTTCAATTAATAACTGTGGAAGTGCTCAAAAGAACACTAAGTTGAAGCGAGGCAGGTCAAGTTCCATTGCGAACGTCGAGCCATAAAGAAGAAGAAGAAACCACGGACAAACAGACGTAAAACTTCGAACATTTTTCGATACAAATCATAGTCACGGATTGCCTGTGATGAAACTATTTCAACAAGTAGTGTTCGGCTTCACATAATGAGGTTCAGTGGCGTCTCGTCCATAGGTCCACTGCGTGCACTACACAGTTGACAAAAAATAAAATAAATCATTCTAATTTATAAACTCTCCATTCGACCCTTTTGATGTTCACAACTTCAAGTGAACAAACCACTGTGAGATACCTGTACGTATTCAATAGGAATCTAGTCAATTTTCCAACCTAATCTCTCTATGCCACCACCCAGCCGCTGCCCGAGTGCAGGACGCTGAAGCATGCGATACGCACATGTGATAGCATCGCCCAAACATCTCTCGCCTCAGTTCACTTCCAGAAGTACACGGGAGCACTGTATATGCATACAAGAACTGTGTTTACTTGTGTGGGACTGTTCTGTGTTGCATTGGCAATATATTAGTAAAATTTTTGTTCACTTCTTCTAGTGGCGTCTCGTCCATAGGTCCACTGCGTGCACTACACAGTTGACAAAAAATAAAATAAATCATTCTAATTTATAAACTCTCCATTCGACCCTTTTGATGTTCACAACTTCAAGTGAACAAACCACTGTGAGATACCTGTACGTATTCAATAGGAATCTAGTCAATTTTCCAACCTAATCTCTCTATGCCACCACCCAGCCGCTGCCCGAGTGCAGGACGCTGAAGCATGCGATACGCACATGTGATAGCATCGCCCAAACATCTCTCGCCTCAGTTCACTTCCAGAAGTACACGGGAGCACTGTATATGCATACAAGAACTGTGTTTACTTGTGTGGGACTGTTCTGTGTTGCATTGGCAATATATTAGTAAAATTTTTGTTCACTTCTTCCAATGGACGTGGGCCTCGTCGGTGGTGGAGGAAAGGGAAGATTGTTTGCTTGCGCTCACGGGGCAGCTGCTAAGTTTGGCAACGTCGCATTTGAGCTACGGTGTGCTTTAGCAAGAGAGCCACGCAGAGAAAGAGAGAGCGAAGCGGTAGCCGCCCAGTCACTCTTTCGGCATGCGTGCATGCCTTTACGTGGAAATGAATGAGTGAAATTTTCATTCAGTACTAGTTGCGCGTCGCGTACGGTTTCATTTTCCTGCAACATTCGAGGAAAAATACAATTCCAGCAATTTGTTTGCCGGGCGGTCAATTGAGGAAAAGCTTATACCGACTTCTCGAACACTGCAGAATAACCTCTGCGATTGAGTGTACTTCAGATTTGTACCTTTAAATCCGCTTTCTAATGCTTGGACAGACACGTGTACTCCGATTACAGTAATAGCTCAATCACACGGATCAATTCCATTTGAATGGCATGGAGAACTGACTGACTAATAATTTATAATTGTGCAATGGTTGTTCCACTTCTTCCTCAGTGTCAGTTATTCACTGCTGAGTCGATCCTTCGAAGTTCAAAAGCTTTTCCGAAAAAAAATCCCTAAACAATTGGTGGGCAATGTCTGCTCTCGCTTCCTCAATTTAAATAATACCCAGCTGATCAAAAAACAGATACCTATTTTTTTTAAGTTTCAGAGATTCTCAGTAAGCACCCTGAGAATAAATTGGAAGATAGGTATCTTCTCAGAAACGTATCTGTTTATTCATCTGAATATGACACTTGACTTCCGTCGTTAAAAGGGGTTTTTCCATCTTGGTTAGAAGAATAAGGACCTGTTTTCGGTTACAAAAGTCTGAAGAGGCTTATACTGATGGCGGCAGAACACCCCCTGTTTCATCAATTGAAGCAATAAAGCAGTTTTATCGACGAAATCGTCGATAGATTCGCTCGTCGAGCGGAGTGCAGGTTCTTGGTGTTTTCTCACTACAGTCCATTGAGAAAACACTTCAAGTGCACAGTCAGCTCTATAGGTCACGAGACGCCCCTGATGAGGTTACAATTGGCTTCTTTAGCGGTGTTGAGATAATTCCATATTCTGAATCTGCGTGCAAAACTGAGCTGAAATCCAAATTTTCATGAATTTTGGTGCCGGGAAGCAATTTAAAAATCAATTTGAAGTTTGTATGGGAGCGATTTGTCGAATCACCTCTCGTCGCATTTTGTACTGGGTGGAGCTGTCAAACAGTTACCCAGCTGTCAAAAGGTGATTTAAAAAAATATCTTTGAAATTGATTTTAGGTACCAAAATAAAGTTCTGAAAAAAATCATAGTGGCTCAGAAAAAGGTGCTCTTTCGAATAAAATCAAAAAATCGATACATTTTTCTTAATTTAAAAACTCAATTATAGGATAAAGAAACTCTTGCATCACACTCATCTAATTCCGTATATCTCCAGCTCATCGAAAATCATTAATGGATGGGCAGTGGAGTGTTAAGGTAAGGGGCTGTCCATTAATTACGTAAGGGAATTTTCTCGATTTTCTGCCACCCCCTCCCCCCCTTGTAAGATTTTTTGTATTAAAACCCAAATATTTTTGTATGGCGCGTAAGATTTTGCAACCCCCCCTCCCCCTATAAACCCTTACGTAATTAATGGACGGTCCCTAAGCATCATCATGTTTTGTGGCAATCGTGTTCCACGTTTTTGAGCGTATTTTGGCTTTCACCATGTTACGTTTGTAAATTAGTTGTGACGTATGTAAAGTAGTTTTAAGAATTTTCCATGAATTGGAGAATGCAATTCATAGAAAATTCTTCGATTGTTGCATGGAGTGTGTTACGTTTGTAAATAGTTGTGAACATTTTGTCAGTTAATTTTCTGTTTTGTACTGTGATTTGTTCATTTGCCCCTAAACTTTAATGTGCATTTGTAGCGCTCTAAACATTTCAGGAGCGAACCAGCACAAAACACGCAAGCCGTCCCCTAACACGGACATCAAATTGTAGACGGTCTTGTGTTGTTGCCCAAATCAGGATGCCCCTTTAGGATTAGAAATTCCTAGACCAAAACAAGCTATGAATGCCGCAACAGATGCTGCGAACTAAAAGGCGAACTGCCAGAAAAAATACGATTACAGGATTGACTGATGGACCAAGAACAAAAATGAAACCTCGTCATCCTGGGTTCGGACTTAGTTATCTATTTGGATAACTGGGCACAATTTATGTTATGTGTTGCATGTTTGTGTTTTGTGCATTTGTAATGTTCCATTTTATTTTTCGTATCTAAGTTCCCAGATGTGGGGCCCGATACGGAAAATAAAATGTGCATTTGTAAGGTTCCAATGTATTCGTTATATTTTACTTTTCGTATCCCACTAGCTTCAAAATGTGGGGCTCGATGCGGAAAATAAAATGCGCATTTGTAGGGTTTTTTTAGCAGTTGTCTACATTGTGGTACCCATCGGGAGCACAATGCATTTGTAGTGTTTCGCAAAACTTTTTTTTGTTACATTGGCGCCCAACGTGGGGCGTTGTGCATTTATGAGGTTCCAATGTACTATTTGTTACATGGAGTGTGTTACGTTTGTAAATTGTTGAGAACATTTTGTCTGTTTATTTTGTATGTTTTACTGTGCATTTGTAAGGTTCCAATGTATTCGTTATATTTTACTTTTCGTATCCCACTAGCTTCAAAATGTGGGGCTCGATGAGGAAAATAAAATGCGCATTTGTAGGGTTCTTTTAGCAGTTCGACACCAACATTTCAAAAGGGCGTAACTGCTTTTGGAATCATCACCTTCTTTTAAAGCTGTGGATCATGTGTTATGATTTCCATGGTTTTCACAACAAGTACCAAATGGGAAAAACTCTCCTCTTTCCGACAACCACGGTGGTTTGAGTGTAAGGGAGGCAGTACGACCTACAGCTTTGAAAGAAGGTATTACTTCCAAATGCAGTTACGCCCTTTTGAAATGTTGGTGCCGAGTTGTCTACATTGTGGTACCCATCGGGAGCACAATGCATTTGTAGTGTTTCGCAAAACTTTTTTTTTGTTACAACCACCTGAGCATAATGAATATATATTAGAGAACGTGCAAAATTGGACTTCTTATGTAACATTAGTTTGGTCGATGAGGTGTAAAAGTCCAAATACGCACATAAAGTTTCTTTTAACAACAGTTTTCCCGGGTCAGTGGTCATCATGCCATTAATGCATGAATTTGTAAATTGTAAGGCCGTTGAAACTTTTTAATAGAGTGATGAATGCATAGGACTGAAAAAAAATCAAATACAATGTCTACTCAAGAACGTCTTTCATGAGCTCTACAAGTTTCGGCATATACAAATAATGAATGACCCTAGTTATTGAAGCATTAAACCAAAAAATAAAAATAGAAAGAATGCCATATCTTGCCTTTTTCTATGTATACGTCAAGCGGCAAGACAAGTGGCACTCTCTAAGCGTATCAAGGTGGAAGCTCTGTGTTATCGTGATTTGTCATAAGAGTAGGTGGTGTGCGTATGTTTTGGTATCCGCATACAATCTGTTCGGCAATGAACACAAGAGTTTAAGGCGTAGAACACTGGACTGTATCGGGGGGGGTTATAACACGGCAGAAGAGAGAACGGGGAATTTCGGACCGCGAGGGAAAATCACTGGATCACTTTCACAACTTCACTACTTTATTCTCTAACTGCTATTTACACTTGGATTAATTTCACTTCGCGTTGTTAAAGCCACGCGAACGCTTATCACTTTCACTTTTGGAATTCAACTGAGTCGCCTCTAGGAACGGGTCGCATATATATACCAAAAAAGTGGTATTCCAGAACCACGTGGAAAGTTCTACACGCGCGTAGAACCCACGCGACATGTGTGGAACAAACCATCATCAGCACGCTACCTGCAAGGCGACGACGACGAGAGTCTATGATGATGATGACGATGACGACGGCTGCGGCGGTGAGGTTCGCTACTGCACTCACGGCAGGATCTCACGGCGCTCACTCTCTCGCTGTTAGTCGCAGCTGTCCCGTCGGCTCGGGTGAGTGTGCGTGCCTCGTGACGATGCTTGATGACGGTTCCGATGCGATGGTTGGAGTGGATTGCGCAGCTGTGTATGCTGCAGCCCTTCTTGGGAGCGTATGTTCGCGAACATACTCCCGCCCGTTGGAATGCAGTTCCAATTCCACTGGTTGTTGGCTGCTGCTGTCCCTCAAAGGAAGGCGGTGGCCTTACTCGCGACCGGTAAACTTGCTCAGGATTCTGGATGAAGCTGCTTATCCGCCTACCCTTCGGTGGATAATCGTCGATGTTTTTCACTAACTTCCGCACTGGTTGGAAGTCCTTGCCTGATAAACTGCTTACTAGGGTGGTACATACTGGGATGGCTTCAGAAGGCTTCCTTGTATTCGCACGCTTTACTGGAATCCCCCTGCGTTCGAAGTGCAGCAACGTGTGATGCCTCTTTGAACACTTCTTGCACGACTTGCTACTGGAACACGCTATGCAACGATGGCCCTTTCTTAAACAATTAAAACATAGGTTTAGCTGCTTGACTCTGGCATGGCGCTGATTCACGGACAGCTTCTGGAACATAGAACACTTGAAGTTTTGATGCTGTCCGGCACAAAAGTCGCACATATACATCGACGACACTAACGCTGCATTTGACGTCATGGAAGGCACGAACTTAGATGCAGGCGGCTTCTGGTTGGAGACCTTGGTGCTTGTGGATATGGTGGTTGCACTCTCCTCGCATCTCTCCAGGATGACACAGCGTTGCTTCAGGAATTTGATAGTCTGCTCGTACTCTGGAAGCTCCGTCTGGTCAATTGAAGCTTCCCACAACTCACGGGTCTGGTCATCCAATGCGTGAGTGAGTACGGTCACCACGAGCAGCTCCGACATTCCTGAAAGCGGTTGACCAAGCTTGCAGAGGTTCTCCACGTGGCGGGTGCATTCATCGATGAGCCTGCGGAGGTCCTTCGACGACTTCTTAGTCATCTTTTTCATGTTTAGGAGGCCCAAAATGTGAGACTCCAGGATTAGCCGCTTATTGCCAAACCTCTGCTCCAGGATATCCCATGCGCGCTGGTAGTCGTTATCCTGCAACGTTTTGAGGTCGATTACGCCGGTGGCCTCTCCCATCAACGAGTTTTCCAGGTGGTATAGCTTCACCGCGTCCGAATCTGATGAGCGCTGCATCAGATCCTGAAACATGGCCTTGAAGCGTGGCCATGCTTCATAACGGCCATCGAAGGTAGGCAATGGAGCACCAAAGGATTGTGATTGCACGATGATAGGCTGGGGAGTAATGACACATGGTGGCTGCTGAGCTGGCGGCACAGTTAGCTTCTCGTTCCAGCTCTCGAGCAGCACAGACACCTCCTCGTACAGGTGCATGAATTGCAGGTAGGGATCGTCTTGCTCATCGCGCTTGTCGGCTGGGGACTGGGCCACAATTTCCTGGTGCAACCTGATGAACTCGGCTTTTTCGGTCTCAACACTCCGTTGAAACACTTTAACTTGGGCTGGGGTTGGCTCTCTTTCTTCCTCTTCGGCCTGCTTGAGGGTGGTTAGGATTCGGTTCACGTTGCGTTGAGCTAATCCACGGTTGTGGACTAGCGCCCCAAGCTGGTCTTCACACTCGGCAGAATCAGGCACCTTCTTCACCGGTGTCCGTTTGGATGGCATCCTGATGTAATCCTTCACGGGTCAGTAACACGGGAATGTGGACAGGAATTCTGACGCCTTTGTTGCGATGGTTGGAAGGTAGCACAAGAAGTCCGAAGCGGTGGTAGCAACACTCAACACTACGGCGACAAACGGGAAACTTCGCTTCACCGGATAAAAACACCGAAACCGACGCGTGTGTCGCTACGGAGGGAAAAATCACTTAACGATTCCGAAGCAACGGACACAAAACACTACGCGACGGTGAAATCAACCACGTATTAGCAGGAGACCGACGCGCTTGTCACAACGGGTGGAAAATATCACACAATGCCCGAAGTAACGAAAGGTAGCACTACGCGACGGCGCACTCACTCGGGGTATCACAAAAATCGACGCGCTGGTTGGACCGGATGGAATAAGTAACACACGAATTCCGGAACGACGGATAAAATCACTACGCGACGTTACTCGCGGACCGACACGGGTACGGACGTTGTCGAAGCCACGTCCACGCTCTTCACTGCACAGCACGTTGTTCAAGCCACGTGCACGCTTCTAAACTACGCACTGCCGCGCTGTCGAAGCCACGCGGTACGCTTTTTTAAACGACACACTACCGCGTTGTTCAAGCCACGCGGCACGCTTTCACACACTACCGGATCCTGATCCGGTTCGAAGGACCAAATTGTGTTCGGCAATGAACACAAGAGTTTAAGGCGTAGAACACTGGACTGTATCGGGGGGGTTATAACACGGCAGAAGAGAGAACGGGGAATTTCGGACCGCGAGGGAAAATCACTGGATCACTTTCACAACTTCACTACTTTATTCTCTAACTGCTATTTACACTTGGATTAATTTCACTTCGCGTTGTTAAAGCCACGCGAACGCTTATCACTTTCACTTTTGGAATTCAACTGAGTCGCCTCTAGGAACGGGTCGCATATATATACCAAAAAAGTGGTATTCCAGAACCACGTGGAAAGTTCTACACGCGCGTAGAACCCACGCGACATGTGTGGAACAAACCATCATCAGCACGCTACCTGCAAGGCGACGACGACGAGAGTCTATGATGATGATGACGATGACGACGGCTGCGGCGGTGGGGTTCGCTACTGCACTCACGGCAGGATCTCACGGCGCTCACTCTCTCGCTGTTAGTCGCAGCTGTCCCGTCGGCTCGGGTGAGTGTGCGTGCCTCGTGACGATGCTTGATGACGGTTCCGATGCGATGGTTGGAGTGGATTGCGCAGCTGTGTATGCTGCAGCCCTTCTTGGGAGCGTATGTTCGCGAACACAATCAGTAACGCACACTACCGCATGAAGGTTAGACTTTCATCCGTAGATAGCGCTGCGGTAGTGTCCCCCGAGCATCAGCGGAGTGGGCATTCTTGATATTCTTATTCTTTGATTAAACTTGATGTTATCGCAGTAATATCACAGTTTCATTTTGATTTATTTTTAATGACCTATGGCGAAACCACTGTTAGCAGTAGTGAATAAACTGGCGCTAAAGTACGGCAAGATCGAATATCCAGAGGGAAGGTATTACAAGTTTTATTTTTGTGTTAAATGTGCTATTTTAACTTGTAAATATTCCCCTAGAATTAATGCGCATTTACAGGGCTTTGGCAGAATAGAAGCCCGCAATCCTATTTCGATTGCCAACATTCAGGCCATTTCGGGTCGCGATTAAGTACTAGAGATGTAAACCTTTCCCTGGCACAGACTTCAAGTTTTAGAACTCTAGTGATGAAACCCGAACCGGGATGCCCCCTTAGGATTAGAAATTCCTAGACAAAACTCAAGCTATGGAAGCAACTAATGCTGCGAACAAAAGGCAACCTGCCAGAGAAAATACGATTACAGGATTGACTGATGGACCAACAACATTAATGAAACCTCGTCATCCTGTCATCGGTAATTGTTATCCTATAGGGTAACAGGGCAAAATATATGTTCTGTGTTGTATACGTCCAAGTGTGATGTCCCATTTTATTACGCATTTGTAAGGTTCCACTATAATATGTTATATTTTAATATGCATTTGTAGTGCTTCATTATAATTTTCGTAATAAAGGATGTTCATAAAGTAATATATTTATATTTGATACTTCATCTGAAATCAGCTACTAAAGTGCTGTAAAGGTGATATGCTAGGGTGAATCAACGTTGTATGGGAAAATTTATAATTGATCAGATTCAATCAGATCAAAGTTTTTAAGATGCCCGTTGTGGTCCCAAATAACTCTGCAAAATTTGGGCATGATTGGTTTAGCTCACATTTTGCGCATCGCTCTTGCAGTTTGTATGGGATTTTCATGGGAAATCATACTTACTTTTTCGTATGTTTCTTGAAAGTTGCTCAAAATTGTCATATACCATATAACCGTTAATGTTAAAGTATAGCCCAGGATGTGTCGATGTAAACTTTGTCGAAGACGGCAAAGCGGTCCGATCCATGTGGAAAAAGAAACACTCTTCGAAAGTCAGGTAAAAATTGATGAGATTTTATTATTGATGTTATTCCTTTATATGTTAAAAGATAAGGACACTCAAGCGATCAGTTGGTTATAACTTTTGTTACAAGACCCAGATCGCTTTGCGGTCTTCGGCAAAGTTGTTCAGGACATCTGAGGCTATACTTTTACATAATCGGGTCAATACTTTCAGAATAATTTTATTCTTTTATAATAAAAATGCAAAAAAGTGAGTTTTACCATATTAAATCCCATACAAATTTCAATCGCGATGCGCAAAGTGTAGGCATGACTGATCGTGCTCAAATTTTGTACAGTCGTTCAGTACTCGAAATGGAGTCAAAAAAACCTGAATCTGAAAAAACGACCTCTATGACCCACGCTAGACCGTGGGTACACAGTCATGGGTCACTTGGTGGTATTTTTGACCTCCAGAATTCAATAAAAAATAAATGAAAACAAAAACTACGATTTTGAAAGCACCGTTGGCTAAGTTTGATTCAAACCTTTGATTACCGAACCATTTGAAGTATAATGGCAGGTCATTTTGAGGGTGACGGGTTCGATTCCCGGTCGGTCCAGGATCTTTTCGTAAAGGAAATTTCCTTGACTTCCTTGGGCATAGAGTATCTTCGTGCCTGCCACACGATATACGCATGCAAAATGGTCATTGGCAGAGGAAGCTCTCAGTTAATAACTGTGGAAGTGCTCATAGAACACTAAGCTGAGAAGCAGGCTTTGTCCCAGTGAGGACGTTACGCCAAGAAGAGGAGAGGAGAGGAGGAGGGCAGGTCATTTTCGCGTGAAAAAGGAATATTTCACTGTTTACCGAAAGCATTATTATGGATCAGCTCCACAGAGTCCCACGTATTATGGATCAATATGTGCCGGATCAGCGCGTTATTACTCAAAATTCTAACTCTAACATAAAATTTGCTTTGGTAAGGCTAAACTAAACAGTGTCTTGGTTATTTTAGTGATGGAGTACCCTATATTCTAACAGAAATAAAGAGAAAACATTAAAAACTCCCGAGTTCATGTACTTTGCAAGAGGTACACCACTAGGGTTCACTGATGTTCTACATCTTAGGTATAATTTTTACCACTCTGCGTTTCAAGACACCTGGTTTTCAAGGTTCTGTTTTTAAATAAGTTTTCTGATATATTATGTTAAAAACATTGCATCAAGCGCGTTGAGCGGAGCAAAAATCTATATTTGTTCGAAGTGATCCATAATAGCGTCAAACGATCAGTTTCTGGGTCACACTATGGATCATTGCTGAAATAGAGTGCGGGCACCGGTTTTGGCCAGTCTAAGGGAAATCATTTTTATAAAAATAACCAATAATCCAATGAAAACTACCAATGTGTTAAATGAAAGGTTTCAATCTATACTTTATTAGAAAAATGCAGAAATCAAGCTAATACATGATTTTCGTATTAAAAGTGGCGCTGGCCAAAATAGAAGCATTGCCGCAGTTTTGGCCATATTCTCAGCTTTGGTTTCTATTTTGGCCAATTGCGTGTATTTCTTATGGGAGTGGCCAAATTAGAAGCACCCTGGCCAAAATAGATACCGTCAGTGTACCAGTAGCCGCTCATGACCCAATAGCCGCTCACTGTTGCAAAAATCAAGTTTTCACGCATAAATACCCCCTTTTCGTCGCTGATATTCTTGGACAATATAAATAAATGAGAGCAAAGCCATTTTATGCAATATTTACCAAAAAACATAAATTTTAAAAACAAAATAGTACCTAGAACTTTTTGAGCGGCTATTGGACCCAAAAAAGCTGTAAGAAATTTTATGTGTTCCAATAACCGCTCACGCAAAAAAATACATGAAAATCGTAAAAATTGTCGATTTTAGTACACAGTGTATTCAATCACTATTATACACTCCCGCTGAACAGGAAAAAATAATTGTAAAAACATGAGAGTTGCAAAAATAATTCACTTTTCCGCAAAAGTCTATTTAAAAGATGGCATACATTTGTCCGTGAGCGGAATTAGGACCACTTTGGTCTCACACAAATTGTAATAAAATCATACTTTTATGAAAAGTTCTACATAAGTCTTGTTTTGTATATGATTGTACCTAGATTAAACTAACTTAAAATGCAAAAACATTACAACAGGGTGTCTACTCATAACTCAAAAGAAAATTCCCTGAGTTTTCCAGGTTTTTCCAGATGAAGTTTTAAAAGTTTATAATTAAAAAAATCACCCAAATTTTCTAAAAACTATAAAGGGTGACTTAGGGTATCATCGGTGGGTTTATTCTCTTCGTCATGACGAAGAGAACAAAACTGCCGAAAATACGTAAGTTCCTCTACTCTTCAAAAATCCTTTCAAGATGCGGTTAGAGTCCGGATGGATGAGGGTTCGATTCCCGCTCCAAGTGATGAAATTTTTCACGAGTATAGCTTCTTATCTTTTCCGATATTTCTCTTGTTTTCCTCGCGGAACTTCGTCCATAGCTGCTTTCAGGATTCCATGAGGTTTTCAGAAATCCTCCTTGGATGTCCTTAATATTTCTTCTCGGAATTACAATTACCTAGAACTTTTTTCGAGATGTCTCATTTTTCTCAGGTTTTTCCTGAAGTTCCTGTCGAGATTTCTTCAATAACACTTTGCGGAGTTTCTCGCAAGATTTTATTTGAATTCTCTAGAATATTTTTCCAGGAATTTCCTATAAGGTATTTCGTAAGTTATCTTGGGAGACATTCTGAGGAAAACCCGTAGCAGAATCCCTGTAATAACTTTGGGAGAAATCCCTAAAGGAGTATCCAGAATCTCGGGACAACTTCTGGTACAGATTCCGGGAAGAATTTTGGAAATAATGCAGAGAATATCTGTAAAAAATCTCAGGTGGATCACTGCATTAAACCCGGTACATACAACTACAAGGAACAGCCTGGCTCTGAAAGAATGCAAGAGAAGAATTCAATGAGAAATATCAGCAATAACTTCTTTGGAAACCTCAGAAGGCACTCTGGAAAAAAATATTAGGTGAAAGTCCAGGGTAAATAAAAAAAAAACTGAAGGAATTTTCTGAAAGAAGTTCAAGGAGATACTGCGAGAAAAATCTCAGGTAAAACTTAAAAAAAACCTCGCAAAAACTCTTGAGAAATTCGTGTAGGAGACCAGGAAGAACATCTTGAAGAAAGCCCAAAGCAATTGTTTGAAGATATCACAGGAAAAAAATGAAAGAAATCTCTTGAGGAACTCTTTCAGTAAATTCGTGAAAACTCATTTAGCAACTCTGAAAGAAATTTTATCTTCTGGGGAAGTCCCAAGAGGAACACCGGAAGGAATCGCGTAAAATTTCCATGAGGAATGCCGAAAGAAATTCTATGATTTATCCCGACAGAAATTCTTATAAAGTATTCGGGATAAATTCTGGTAGAAATCCTATACAAAGATTTATTTGAGCAAAACATTGGAGAAACTCCAGGAAGAAATAGCATCCCCGTGAAAAACTCCACACGAAATCGGTTGGAATTCAGGAATCCTGGAAGGAATCCGAAAGTATACCTTTCCGGAAAAAATCAAAAAGAAATACTTTTATTTATACGACCCCATTTTTTTATCGGAGTAAAATTTCTCTGAGTACTCAAGATATTCCCTGAGTATTCCAGGTTTTTCCCTGTTAAATAAAATTCCCTGAGGATTCCCGGTCTTCCAGGTTTTTCCAGGTAGTAGACACCCTGTACAAATTGGCTTACCAGTCATTTAGCAGATGATGTTTTTCTGCAAAACTGGCCTTAGATGAGCGGAATCTGGTACCCTGATGGTATATGGGAGCTGATTTTTTAAGAAAACATATTTTTTCTTCCATTTTTTAATCAAAATGTATGGTTTTCACAGCTGTAATAATCATCATATTATATTAGAATCTACTAGTAAAAAATAAATTTATGTCGATTTAGATCGTAACAGGCTGAATACCGCACTATGGCCAAAACTCCGGGCTGGCCAAAACTGAAGCTTCTACCCTATACATTATTTTAGTACCTATTTAAATCCCAGAATCAAGCAAAACTTCACTACATAAATAGAAACATATCTTATCCAAGGTGTACGAGCGGTTTTTATATCAAAATCTATGGATTTCGACACTTTTAGAGCTTAACACTGCAGTAGAAGCTTTTTATGGAATTCGGCTGTTTTCTCTCAGTAAGTGAAAAGACAACTCTATCGTTGCATTATATTACATTTGATCTTCAGATTAGGCTCTTGAAAATCACTTTTTTATCGCAGAAAACAAATAGGATTAGGTTACAAAAATGAATTACATGCCGAAAAATATACATTTTGAGCAAGATTTTCAACTTTAACATCATAGTGATCCGTGTATCCAATTATCTTGACTTCCTTGGGCATAGAGTATCTTCGTGCCTGCCACACGATATACACATGCAAAATGGTCATTGGCAGAGGAAGCTCTCAGTTAAAAACTGTGGAAGTGCTCATAGAACACTAAGCTGAGAAGCAGGCTTTGTCCCAGTGAGGACGTTACGCCAAGAAGAGGAGAGAGAGAGAGAGAGGAGAGTGATCCGTGTATCCACTGAAGAATAATTATATAGTAAATATGTAAGATACATTTGCACTTTAGTTTCGACAATCCCCGAGTTCAGGCCAGGGAATAGTTGATGAAATATTGGATGATCTGGAAAGAATCACTTAGCTTAAATCATTATGACGTTCTGAGGCCCAAACATTAAGGAAGGATCTCCTGACAAAAAATGCAATTGCCTGCAAAAATCTTGAAGCTCCTGAGACAACTACCGTGCACAAACCAACAGTTTACCCATGAGGATTATCTCCAAAATTACTTTAGAATTTGCTTTATGAATTTAACTTCAGAAACTTCCTGATTTCAAAGAACCTCAAATTCTAACAAAAAACCAACTTCGTTCCTAATTTTTAAAACAATGTTGCAAGAATTTCTTAAGTAAATCCACTCAAAAAATATCTCGTATTTTAGGTGACCTCCTCTGATTTTTTTTATTTTCATTTGTTTGATTTCTTGAACAATCAGCTCCCATTTTGTCTATTTTGACCATGGTGCTTCTAATTTGTCCACTCTCATTCATAAGAAATACACACGGTTGAATCCAAAGTAAAGAATATATCCAAAACTGACGCAGTGCTTATCTTAGTGCAAAAACTATATTGTTTTTTTTTTTGCATTTTACCCACACTTTCATTTAACATATTGTTTCTATAATAGATATTACTGTTTATTTTTTGAAA
Organism: Aedes albopictus; assembly: GCF_035046485.1. Classification (NCBI taxonomy): domain Eukaryota; kingdom Metazoa; phylum Arthropoda; class Insecta; order Diptera; family Culicidae; genus Aedes; species Aedes albopictus. The sequence goes on from NC_085138.1 coordinate 173,550,913, forward strand.
AACAATTTCCCTCACACTGGCCAAAACCGGTGCACGCATCTTATTACATTTTCACTCTACGATACCTAAGGAAGTTCAGAATCGGAGTAAAAATTCAAAATATCCACCTAATACCTAGCAACCGGAAAAAAATAACTCGGGAATTTGTTTTACGTGTTGAGTGGTTACCAGTCTTTTAGTG
>NC_085138.1:173551116-173579129 GCF_035046485.1 Aedes albopictus
TTCACTAGTATTTGCAGAGATTCAACCAGTACAGGTCGGACTCGATTATTCGGAGTCGAGCTCTGATGCTCCTCAAACATATATCTGAGAAATGGAATGCTCTATAAAGCTGAAATTTTGACATTTTGTCAAGCCAGTTTTGATCAGTGGTTAGTAAAAATATCAGCTTTTTGCAGCATTCTATTCACGAGATGTTGTGCCAGAGCCCGACTCCGGATAATCGAGTCCGACCTGTAATCTCTTCTAGGATTTCTCTAGAAATTACTAGGGTAAGTGTACCAATTATGGCACTACCTAAGGAAAGCTATTTATACAAAAATAACGAGAAGACCAACGAATGTCATCAATAAGTTAAAAGACAGCTTAGTTTCCATACTTTACAGGAAAAATATAGAAACAGAGCCAAAACTACTTTTAGTATTGATTACAGCGTGTGCCAATGATAGGAACCCTGTACCAGTTATGGTTATATTTTTTAACTTCGGTTCCTTTTCGCACTATTTGCATGCATTCCTTATGGGGTTAGCCATAACTGGAGCATTATGGCGAAAAAGGGTGCAAGGAAGCCGAAATTTTAAGGAAAATGATTTATTTTTACCATGATTTGAGGAAAATGTGGAGTTTAAATGAGAGCGACAATCTTTTGTGAACGTGATCTGTTGTTCACAATTTTTTTCTTGTTGATTTACATCGTTAAAGGGTGAAAATTAACTATGGCGAATAATTGGTACTATAGCCATAATTGGTACACTTACCCTATTGGAATTCTTTCATGAATTCTTAGTGGAATTATCCAAGACAATCTTCCTGGGATTTTTCCATAAGTTCCTTCGGTGATTTTTCCAGGAATTCCTTCAGAGGTTTTCAGAGGATTTCTCGAGAAATTCCTCATGGGATTCCTCTAGGAGCTCCTACCTATTGCCCTTCGTTTGGGAATTCGAACAACTATTGCTGTGATTTTTTCAGCAATTTCCCCTAGAATCCTTTCAGAAATTCTTACTGTGGGACCTTCAGGAAATTTACTAGATTTGTCTAGAATTTTCTTCTAGTATTCCTGCTGGAATTCCTCCTGGCAATCTCCTAGTATTTTCTCCGGAAATCTCATTGGTGATTCTTCTAGAGATTTCTGCAAGGATTTATCTAGGACTTCCTCCTAAGATTTCATCCAGGGGTGCTTCCAGAAATTCGCCTTTCTCCATGTATTCCAGCTGGGATTCCTCAAGCAATTAATATTAGGACCCCTCAAAAAATTCCAACTGGGGTATTTCCAGGCATACTTCGTGGGTTTCATCTAGAGAGTTCTCTGGTATAATTGCAGCAATACTCTCGGGAAATCCTACTGAGATTCATTCAGAAATGTCTTCTACGATTCCATCACGGACTCTATCTATGGAGTCCTCCAGAACACCTCTACCGTTTTTTTTTTCAATGAGAACTGTAGGTATTCTTCAAGGTATTTATTCAAAGAACTGCTCTTAGGATTCCCCCAGGGAAGGCAATCGGTTTCTCAAATAATTTCTGCAGTGATTCTTCCAGGAAAATCACATTAGGATTTCTCTAAAAAAATCGTCTATGATACTTTCCAGAGCTCTACGAATTTCTCCAGAAATTACTTCAAGAATTCTTGGTGAGATGTTTATTCTGAATGTAAAAATGGTCACTTTGCTTAAAAGAGCTGTTATGTCGTGAAATGCATGTGCTACACCAACTCCACTCAACCTTCCCGTTTACCAGCTCTAAATTACAACAGTAGCTCATTTGCATATATGCCGCTCGATATCTCGTAACTAAACCCTCATTTTGGACCAAACGATTGTTACCCTAGAGCTAATTTATCAAATCCCGTGATGTATCACTCTCCAACAATTTTCACAGTATCTCACCTCCGCAATCACAACGGTATAACCAGTTGTCACCATATAGCCATCCTCTGAACTCTTAATTTTTCTCCATCATCTCATTCAGTGCTGATAGCGATGGGGCGAAAGACACGTCTACACAGACAGGGGAGAATACCGCAAAATGCATGTTCCTAAGTAGCTGAACGGACTTCGTGAAATTTGTTCCACTTGTGTTTACCCCCGCTCTCTACGCGATGTTAAACAGCAAGCACCAAAGACCATCACCACCTTTTCGTAACCCTCTGAGAGATTAGAAGTCACTCGAGAGTATCCCTGAACTACGCACATCACACGATCCATCATTGCCTTAATCAATCGTATCAGTTTATCCGGGAATCCGTATTCGTGCATAATCTGCCATAGCTGATAACGATCGATTGTATCATATGCCGATTTAAAAAAAGATGACAAGTGATGTGTGGGCACGTTGTATTCGTGGCATTTCCGCAACACCCAGCGGAGGACAAACATCTGGTCCGTTGTAGCGCGTTCACCCATGAATCCAGCCTAATATTGCCTCACGAACTCTCTTGCGATTAGTGATAGACGGTGGCATACAATTTAAGAGAGTACGTTTTAGGCAGCGCTTAGTAGTGTGATCACTCGGTATTTCCCGCAATCCAAGTTGTCGCCCTTCTTGAAGATGGGACATACGATACCTTTCAGCCACTCCTCTGGTAATATCTCCTCCTCCTGTTTTTCATCCGGCCAACCTGCTCAATTACTTAGTGATTCGGGGGCCGGAAGTCTTTCATCTTCTGCACGTACTCCTAACTCTGTTGTCACGCCACCTTCGGGGCTTGCAACGTCACCATTAAGGTGCTCATCATACTGCTGTCACCACCTCTCGACCACTTCACGCTCATTCGTGAGAAGATTCCCGTGATTGTTTGTCTCAGGACATGTTGGCTTGTTACACGAACCCTTTGGGCGATCGCTTCAGCTCCTCGCAGAACTTTAAAAAGACACGGACAACGTCTTCAGCTTTCGGCTGTACAGACTGTTTTAAACTTAACATTGGACAACGGACAACGGAGCATGCACCAGTGGAAACGGGGAAGAAACTATTCTCACGAAAAGTTTCAACGCCCGAAGCGGGAATCAAACGCTCACCCCATAGCATGGTGCGATTATAAGCTTGGTGACCCTAACCGCACGGCTACGAGGCTCCACTTCCGTGTGTCCTTAGCTCGGTACAGAACTTGCATCGCTTCGCGAGTTCTGTCTATTCCGTTCCTGCCTATAATGTCCTTCATTACGGCTTTGCAACATTCTCGTCCATGATACATTCCTCTAGTTTTTCAACTGTTCACATTTGCTGTCATTCTTCTAGTCATTTATTTGATTCGGAGTCGTGGAGCCAAGTACTGCAGCCGAGCAACTACCTATGGCCAAGCTGCTGTTCCGTTGCGCTGGTACGCCGCATTTTCCACCAGTCCAACATTTGCTGCTTCATGTTTCAGGCTGGTGTACAGTTCTGTCACTGTTCCAAATGTTATAGCAATAATACTCATGTCATCCGCAAATCAGACAAATTGACCGGATTTCGTGATTGTCGTACCCCAGCTGTTAGGCCCTGCTTCTCGCATGACACCTTTCAGGGCAATATTGAATAGTAGGCAGGAAAGTCCATCACCTTGTCGCAGTCCCTGTTGAGATTCGAATGATCTGAGCAGTTCACCAGAAATCATCAGCTGCGATAGATACTATCCATACCAGCTGCTTTGTTGTTTTTGAACCGGTGGAGGGTATCCTTAACTTCCCTCAGCGTGGGAGTTGGTTCGTTCCCATCCTGTACTGATCCAAACCAACATATTCGTTTCCTCCGTTGACTTTATCCTACTGCTGCCTACATTCCCTCCGTCATTTAGGTGCTCGTCGAAGTGCTGCTTCCGCCTTTGCATCAGCTGACGTTTGTCCGTTATGAGTCTCCCGCCCTTATTCCTGCAGAACTTCCGTTGATCTTGTGAACGGCACAGCAGTTCCATTTCATCGCACTCCGCCGCTTCATCCAAGCGGCGCTTTCTCTTCCGGAAGAGACGGGTCTGCTGCTTCCGCTTCTGTCTGTATCACTCCACATTCTGTCGGGTTCCATGCTGCAACATTACCGCCCGCGCTGCGTGCTTCTCCTCCAAAACGGCTCTGCACTCATCGTCTAAACAATCGTTTCATCGACTCCCTTATACGTACCCAATAGTGCTCTCGGCTGCGTTGTTGATGGCTGTTTTGACTGCACTCCAACAGTCCTCCAGAGAGGGGCCACATCGAGCACACCCTCGTCCGACAACGCTGCCTCGAGATTCTGTGCGTGTGCGATGCAACATTCAGTTGCTTTAGTCGCTCTAAATCGTACCTGAATGGCCGCCGGTACTGTACATTAGATTGTTAGCATGACCCTAGTAGCACGCATGCACATAAGTGGAACTCCATCGTCAGAGCAAAGGAAAAAGTTGTATCCTTTTTCCAGTACGCGAACTGGTTATCTTTTATAAAAGGCGCCGAACTGTCATTTACTTTTGTAAACAAAAACATCTGATGCAACCAGTATTCCAGTTTTTGCAAAAAGTATAGGAACGAAGATTGGCATCTGAGATATGCACGAAAACTAGCTGCTGGAAATCCACTTATTCATTTTGTCGTAAATTCATTGAAATCTTCGAAATAACACATCCACGTTTTACATATCGATCCCCCTTATATATTTAAGGCTAGAAAACGTATTTTGGACTTGAGTTTACAAAGTTTCATCGCAATTTATATCCTATTTTAGATCTCCACGTGCTGCCAGTCTAGATCTATGAGGTCTTTGTTTTACTTCACAGCAATGAAAAATGGTATACATGCTGAAAAATGATATGGCAATAATTTTATAACGCGTTTGACATTTCGATGCCCTGTATAACAACGTATGAAATCATAAAGGCATCAACTTTTTGAGCCAGAGTTCCACTTATGTTATGTGACGCATGTTTCACAAAAGTGTATACATCTCTTATATGACTATGTGTGCTACTCGGAGAGTCGATGGGAAGTAAGAAATCGAACGGTGACGAAAATAATTTGAAATATTGATCCTCTGCAACAAAAATGTTGCCGATTCCATGGAATGGTTCCAATAGTTCACTTTGGTTGGATGCAATTTACTTTCTATGTGCTCTTTCAAGCGGAGCGATGAGTACGGTAGCGTGGGAGGTGATAAGCACTGCTCTAAGAAGACCTAGGAACAGGTGGTTCGACAAGAAGTGCCAAAGGATAACGGACTAGAAGAATGTTGCCAGAAGCCGGATGCTGGTGTAGGGGACTCAGCAGAGCAGGGAGCGATGTATGGAAGCACGAGTAGTCGAAAACGAATCCACCGCACACATGTCATATAAGAGATACGGCAGCGCAAGTTTTGGTTGTATAGAAGTTAATTTGACGTTATTCTACCATCCCCGAGCAGAAGGGAATACCAACAGCAAAACTAAATATGTTATTTTGGCAAAATAACTGAGTAACGCGATGAGTTATTTTCATGCTATTAACATAACATATTTTGTTATAAACTTGTCTGTCATAAGCGGCAAAATAACAAAAATCATAACAAAAAAATGTTCCTAGAAGACCAGTTAAATAACAGGTTTTGTTAGTTTCATAACAACTTAATAACAGTGAATTTATACAATGATTCAATAACAAATTTTGAATTTAAAAAGTTATTGATAACAATATGGATACAAAATGAGTTATAATATTAGAATCATAACAAAGATTGTTTTTATTCTCGCAAACTAGGTATGTAAACCCTTAGTTCGAACCATTTCAGAGGAAAAAATGAATTTCTGTTGGTTCCATTTTGCAAATAAAAAGTAATAAACAGCCATGACTAAGGCCATAACCCACTATAACTAATAAGCCAGCCATTCAAAGAGAATGGCACGCTTCCAGTCTGCTTGGCCCAAACGGCTTTGAGATAATTTCAAAATTAATTTTGTTTATGAGTTATGGTAAATTATGGTTGTTCACTTTTTTATTTCCAAAATAGAACCAACAGAGATTCTACATTTTCTCCACTGAAATGGATGGAACTAAATTGAAATAAAAATTACAAGTAATTCTTAGTTCCATGTCAAAAGTTCAGTTTAACCGATTCATAGACACCGAAGATATGGCTCATAGACTCCAAACATGGCTTTTTGTATGGAAATCAGCAAATGTTAACTTTATCATTTCTTTTGCTGTAAATCTCGCATGGTGTGTTGTGATTGCGAAACTTTATTGCTGTGCTATTGATGATCAAATAATGGTGCACTCTCAATAATACAATAAAACAGAACTCAATAATACAACAAAACACCTTATTAAAATGTTATTCAAAGTATATCAATAGCAGGATCATAACAAAATAAGATTGGCCAACAAAACCTGTTATGGCAAAGGTATGCCTTAATAAGTTAATAATAACAAACCAAGATATAAAAACAGTTTTTGTGATTCAGTTGTTATTATTTTGATATTCTCCTCTGCTCGGGTCGTGTTAGAATTACATCATATCAACTTCTGTAAATCCAAAACTTGCGCTGCCGTATATCTTATATGACATGTGTGTTGCTTGGGAACCCACTGTGTTGTTCTTATTGTAACACAGGCATTGAAGACCCGATTGCTTATTCATAGGTTATGTTAGGTTAAGTTAGCTGGCGTCAATTTTGGCGTTGATTTCTCTTGTTTTACTGGCACCCATGGTGCAGCAAGAGTAATTCTCTACCGTTACCGTTACCGCTACCGTTATTACCGTTACTGTTTAAGCAACATTCGATATCCTTTCAGGAAATTTGATCTGTTCAATGTTGTGTAGAATAAGCTAGGCTAAGTTAAGAAATTAATCATCCTCTTCAAAGCCTTACCTACGTAAAGCCCAACGATTTTTTTGTGGATGCTTTGCATTCAGCCACAAAAATTTATTTCTCTGTTGCTGAAGGTTGTGTTACCAGTTTTATTTCACTGTGTGCATTTATAGGGTTCTTGTATCACTCAGGAGGATGCGATTTCACAAATTCAAACAATGGTGTCGCCGCTCGACTGTCAGCGCTGGAAGCTTAAAACTATTAAGGTTCCTGGCTTCGATGCTGGCCCAAATTGAAGGCATTCTTCTTCTTCCTTCTTCTTATTCCTTCTTATTCTTCTTTATGACTTATATATTGTGAAGCAAGTACAATGATAAACTATGCCCAGGGAGTCGACCAAATTTTTTCCGACCGGAACGGAAATCGAACCCGCCGTCTCCCTATTGGCGATTCATAGCCTTAACCGCTAGACTAACTGGAGACCCTGAAGCCATTATTATATGGATAGAAAACGTCTTATCATGGGAAAGTTAGTGCAGACGCCTAATACGGTGACTTTCAAATATGATCCACAACTAAAAAAAAAACTATTTTAATTGGTTCGTGTTGAAGCACGTTCCCCTAATGACAGACCAACTATTGTGGGCAACAATGGTCCGGAACCATTCGTGCACAGTAGCGAATAGAATGGAAACATCCCCGGGAATCGAATTCCGAGTCTGAGTCAGTGCAGTTAGATGATTGTAAAATGTACAAGAGCCAGAAGTGAAAGTAACGGCAGCCAGTGAACGCAGCAAGCCTCCGAGGCAAAGAAAAAGGGGGGAGTCGTAGAACGAACCGTTTTAAACCGAAAAGAACCGACCTACGAAATGGTGCACTCTGACGCGATGACATGAATATTTCATGGACATTTTAATCACATGAATAATAGCATCGTTGTAATGGTTCCGTATTTTTTCACGGGTTTCTGTTTAGCTCTGGATGGCTCTGGGTTGGGAAGATTTTCCCCCTTTGCTGTCGGCTACTGGATGGGCTGATGTTGCGTTCATCAGTCAGTGGTGGCTGGCAGTTGTCTGGTGTGGATTTTTTCACTGTAGTATGTTCGGTAGAAGGCACGATACTGGGGATGATTTAATTTGTCATTTGATTACGGCATTTAGGGATACTGTTCGAAAGACTTGAAAAGTTGTAGTTTTTCGATGCAGTGACGTTATACTTTCCTTATGAGTACTTCCACGGTTATTAAATGAATGAATTATTTGTCAATTGACCATTTCTTCTCCTCTTCTTGGTGTACGGTCCCGTCCTCACGGGGGCAAAATCTGCTTCTCAGTTTAGTATTCCATGAGCACTTCCACAGTTATTATTATTATTATTATTACATTTATTAACAAGTAACTTAAGACAATGTCTTTTTTAATGTTACAAAACATATATTAAATAATAGAACAAGTGGCCAGAAATTGAAGATGACATTTAATACAACTCTACTACACTTACTTATGTTTTTAAACAGTGTTGAAGTGTTCGATGCATATCCTTTTAAAAACTGCTGCAGATCTTTCTACAGTTATAAAGTTTGGTAGAGAGTTCCAAATAGCAACACCTTTCACGAAAAACAAATTTCCATATTTAACTGTGCGATGCCTGGGAAGAAGAAACTTTCTTGACCGTGAACTTCTAAGTGGAATTAGTTTTCTATGTAAGTATAACGGCTTTTGGCATTCAAGTAGCTTGAAAATAGATAAACAGCATCTCAATTTAGCAAAATTTTCAAATCGACATCCGATCAGACGTGCCTGCAAATGTGAGACTGACGAAAAACGACTTAAATGGAAAACAAATCTTACGCAGGCGTTGAGAGCGACTCGCATTTTATTTAGAGAACGAGCAGATGCTTGGAGGAGCAGAAAATCGCATTCAATAAAATGAGGTAATACTAGACTTTTAAATAGTTTCAATTTAATATCAGTGCTAAGAAAATGAGCCCCAAGCTGAAGATTCCGCAGTTTAGCGTAGATTTTTCCACATTGTGCGGCAAAAAAATCATCCCATTCAAAATTTGAAGTAATCTTGAAGCCTAAATTTTTTGCACCTTCTACAAACGTTATATCAGTATCGTTTAACTTCAGTTGTGGTTTGCTTAATTGCCGATTCTCATTTATCATTATAGCAAAAGTTTTTCTAACATTCAGTGATAAACCGTTACTTCTTGCCCATGACGATATTCTATCTAAGTCTTCATTGACTAAAGCAGCAATGGTTTCAGTTGAAAAATTTGAGCAGTCAATAATCAATTGTACATCATCAGCGTAGATATGAACTTTGCAATGTTTTAGTACGTTCGGCAGATTATTGATATACAATGTGAATAGTATAGGCCCAAGGATGGATCCCTGAGGTACACCAGACGGTACTGGAAGAAAGCTTGATAAACTATTATTACTGCAAACTGACTGATATCGATCACTGAGATAGGACTTGATTAAATTTGCTGCATCACAAGAAAATCCAAAATTTCGAACTAGTTTTCTACATAGCATTCTATGGGAAACGCAGTCGAACGCTTTGGAAAAATCAAGCAAAATAAGAGCAACGGGCTTTCCAGAATCAATTAATATTCCAATATATCTAGTCTAGTATTTTTAACATAGCTGTTTTCGTACTGTGTTTTGGTCGGTAACCAGACTGGAAAGGTGTAAGAAAATCGTTATTGTTGATATATTCTGAAATCTGGTTCTTAAGGACCCTTTCGAAAGCTTTAGAAATTGCACATAAAATACTTATCGGGCGTAGATTTTCCAAGTTATTACTAGGTGCATTTTTATGAATAGGCACCACCTTTGAAAATTTCCATGCAGACGGATAACAACCTGTTGCTATTATTTTGTTGAAAAGAAAAGTGATCGGAGTAATAATCAATGGAAGAATTATTTTTATGAAGCGAAGTGGAATTTCATCTAAGCCTATTGCATTCGACTTAACCTCATGAATGGCATTAAATACAACAAGTTCATTTACTTCATAGAACCGAAAAGCGCCCCACTCAAATTGTCTTAAATTAGATGACTCATTGCTATCAGTTTCAACATAGTTTTTCATGAATGGAGAATTGATTTCCTCCGAGCTGAAAGTTATTGGATTTTTATCAGCTGTTTTCCCAACTCCAATATTCTTGAGTTCGTTCCATAGAGCTTTTGGAGGTAAATCAGTATTGACGCGCGATCTGTAAAAGTCTTGTTTTGCTTTTTGAATTAAGTTTGTTACCCTATTTCGTAAACGTTTATATTGAAGTTGTACGTCAGGATTTGTTGTTCGCTTCCATTGCTTGTAAGCTAAGTCTCTATCAACCATTGCCCTTCCAATTTCATCGTTGAACCACGGACTGTACTTGCTTTTTGGTCTAAAAGACTTCATTGGAACAAATTGGTCATGAAGACTTTTAATTTTAGCATTGAAAAAGTTGATTAGATAATCTGAACTATCAATCCTATAAAATGAATTCCAGTCAATTGCATTGACGGCTTCAGTTAAACCAGGAATGTCAATGCTGCTGTAATCACGATAGCTAATACGAGTGGGGGATTTATTTTTCGAGATATTTAGAGAAGCAAATACTACGTCATGATTAGAGAGGGTTGAAATTTCAACTTGGTTAAATCTAAGCACCTGCAATTCCTTGTTTGTAATTATCAAGTCTAGCTGAGACGCACCATTCGGATGAAAAAAGGTTGGCTCATTCCCATGGCTTACCATATTATGGCATGCAATAGAATCAATGAACCTTTTTGTCCTTGTCGATTCATTATCTAACAGATTCGTATTGAAATCACCAGCAATGCATATATGAGTATAGTGAGTGCCAAACTGTGATAGTAAATTATCTAAGATGTCAGAACAGTCAACTCCAGGAGGATTGTAAAAAGCAGCAATCAAGATTTTTGTATTATCTACTTTTATCTCTATGAAAAGATATTCAGTTTGAGAACCATTGACATCACTCTCAGATTTGGTGATAACATGAAAAGGGATGTCTTTTTTTAAAAAGACAGCCACTCCTCCGCCCAATCTACCCGTTCTATCATTTCGTACCAGATTATATCCAGCCACTCTCAAAAGTGCGTCATTGATACTTTCTCGCAACCAGGTTTCACATATGCAGGCAACATCGACGTTTGAAATTGAAAATATTCTACGAAGTTCATCCATTTTGCTAAGCTTACGTGCACAGATGCTCTGGCTATTCATAGAGCATATCGAAAGCTTCTCAGGGCATAATGCAGCTTTCATTACAATTCCGGGTACACAGAAATTTGCGGGGGTGTTACTATTTGATGTATGAGCCATAAAAGAAAGCAACAGCAAAGATTCTAAAAGAGAAAAACAAACGAACACTACCTAAATCTAAAAATAAAGTGTTATGCTAAAAGTGACAAACTAAAATAAAACATAACGGCCACAAAAAGTAAAAGTCTACTACAAAGCTTCACACGTTTCAAATAATTGAGGCGATTGGCAACAGTCAACTATCAGATTTTTCAAAATACATATATTCTTGTGTGTCGAAAGTAAGTTCGAAGCTTTTTTTTTAAGAATTTCAATATAAACAAAAAACAGTAGCAATCATTAAACCAAAATATCACCAAAAAGCGATCGCAAATATCACCAATTCAGCAGCATACAGCAAACAACAGCATTCAGCAAACAGCAGCACAGCACCAGCAACCGTGAACCCCAGCATACATCGATCGACGTTAGAAGCATGACTTTTAGGAGAGGCAACATGGGATACTATGGGATGGGTTTGGAAGGAAACGGAAGAGCATATTGAGGAAAGGGTTATCGAATTTTATAACAATCCATTGACTTTTAGGACGGATACATGGAAAAATCTTGGGATGGGGATACAACAAGGAGAAATAGAGTAACTAAAAAGGAAAGGTTGGCTTACGTTCAGTAATTATCCAGTTCAGAAGCAGATCCGACAGCCATATCACGTTCATCGTCCAACCGCTTGATGTAAACAGCTCCGTTCCTGGTGTACACTCCTCGTAGCTTCCCCTCTTTCTTTAGTTTCAATGCTTTTGCTCGGATAGCTCTGGCCGTTGCACCCAAGTTCTCATTAACGTAGATGCGCTTGTTAACGTTAAAGCCAATTTGCTGAGTAGAGAGAGTCCGGTTTCGCAAATACGCAGAGAAAAAATCGTTTCGATGCACGGTGATGGCGAATTGGATTAGTATTATCGGTGCGGATCCGTTGCTGATGTTATTGGCCAAACGACGAATATCAACAAGAGGATAACTATTCTCCGAGTAACCTAGAGAGCGACACCATTCGTGGAAGTAGGCAGTCAGATTCTCTCCGCGAACGAAAGGAACTCCACTCACGATCAGATCGTTTTGTCTTTTTCCAGTATCGAGTGCTTGAGTGATGTCGGACTTGATTTCGTCTATGGTCGATGCGAACTCCTTCAAAGCTTTTTTGTTTTCGTCTCTCAGACTCTCGATGTCTGCTGCTAGATCAGCTTTCATACTATCCATTCGCTGGGAGAGTGTATCACCTAGTCTTTGAATTTGCGACTTCATGACATCAGCCAACTCGGCTACACTCATCTCTTTGATCGACGAATTCGGTTTGGAGTTACTACGAAGCATCTTCGTAGCTTGGTCTTTGTCAGCCATCTCAACCTCTTGAAGACTATCAAAAACTGGGCAAGTTAGACAGCTTCCTCTATGACCATTTTTGCATCTGTACAGTGTGGCAGGTAGGTATAAAGATACTCAATGTTCAAGGAAGTCAAGGAAAACGCCATCACGAAAAGTTCCTGATCCGACCAGAAAACGAACCCGTCATCTTGGTTCATTGGGCAAATAAAGTTGCCATACTTATTGGTTCGATTCAAGATTAAAGTTCTAGAATGCTCTTGTTCCTTTACAAAAAACTGAATCTTACCGGGAATCGAACCCAGGCACATTCAGCAGGGTCTTCCTGAAAATTTTAGTCCTGACTGGCTGAGCTATTTGGGCTCCGCGCCATATCACATACATTTTCCAAATATTACATCACGTTCCTGTTCTATTACTATTACACCTCACTCCACATAAATTCCATCGAAAAAATCCAAAACCACCTGTGACTTCCCCATTTCGCATCCATTTTCTAGCGAAATTGCCACCTCACACCGCCCATCCGTTGCGCGTTGGTTGCGTTGCGAGTTGCGATGATGGTTGCTAGCTGCTGCATCGTCGTCATGTTTCGTTCGTGTTCTGTCGCGTACTAAATCATCCCAGCAAATACCAGTACCCGCACGCGACCCGACACCTACTCCGATTCTCCGATATCGGTGGAATGTTCTCCATAAGCCGCGCGGGGCCATAAAACCTCACTGTCGCCGTGGTGAACACGCCGACACGGCGCGGCGACTGCGGCTCTCAGAACCTAGTTTTCGCCGAATGTACATACTTGCTCGCGTTAGGTGCGTTCAATGCAGACGTGCATGACGATTTCCAGATGACGACGCACCCAAACTGCTGCGGCGCTATCAATGGATGTCGAACCCAGGGAAATTCAATTCCGTGCCAATTTTCCCTGTGTCGCAAGTGTGTTTTTGTCTGGCTGGATGGTGTCATTTTTAGTGGAGTCTGGTTTTACAAACATGACTGTCGGTTTGCACCCTACCGCGAACGGGACAGATAGCGGCGGTGTCGACGCTTTGTACTAAACGTTGTTCGGGTATTATTTATTTTAAATTTGTGGGTAAATTTACTAGCTCCACATGCAAATTGCAGACACTGCATCGTCGATTTACCGATCACTATACCCTCTATTATGTGTGATTCATATGACTATGGCGGTAAAACACAGTTTTTCATCAAGGCAGTGTTAGAGTGCCGTACCGGACGATTTTTTTGCAGCTGAGTACATTTTCGACTGTGACCCGTTGTTTGATCTATGGTGAAAGGCCTCATGGAAAACGCTGGACGATTATCGTTTAGGCTGGGATATTCTCTCAACTTCACACAGGCATTCTGAAGTTGCTACACAAGTAGAACATTTTGACAACTTTATGGCGAAAGAAGCTCGCCTTTCACCTAAAGTGAATAAGTTTGTGGGATTGTGGGAAGTTATCAAACCGGCTTCGTCGACGGCCGTTCGATAACGGACCGAATCTTCACTGTGTGACAAATCCTCCAAAAATGCCCGGAATATCTGATCCCAATGCACCACATCGACTTCAAGGTGGCATACGACAGTAATCGACCGCACAGTGCTATGGGCAATCATGGACGAGAACGATTACTTCGGGAAGCTCACTAGACTGATCATAACAACGATGGTCGCTGAAAAACAATTTGCGTAAAGGGTTTTGAGCAATCTGTTCAATTCGTTCGAATCTCGCCGCAAACTACGACAAGGTGACAACCTCTCCATCCTGGTGTTCAATATCGCTCTGGAAGGTATGCGACGTGTACTTACTTACTTTCAGTCCTGATCACCAACAGTGGTGCAGATGGGCGAGTTAAAAGATCTCCATCTTGGGTGATTGCCAGCTATCGCCTTGACTTATGGACAGGTTAAATTTCTATCCAATTCCTTCATTTCTTTGTTGAGGCTGCGCCGCCATGAGCCTCTGGGTCTGCCTCTGCTGTATAGTTCTAATGGGTTCCAATCTAACGTTTACTTGCTGATTTTTCTTTTCCGCCCTTACGTAGATTGTGGCCGACCCATCTCCACTTTCGCTCCCGAATTTATGTCGCTATCGGCTTTTGATGACATCGACGATGGAGCTCCATGTTGGAGATGCAATAGCGAGGCCACCATGCACGAGTTATATATCGCATGCACAGACATCTATCAGTGTTCTCCACTGATACACACCAGGTTTCACTGGCGTACAGTAGCACAGATTTCACGTTCGAGTTGAAAATTCGGATGTTGGTGCGTCGACTAATCTGATTGTTTTTCCATACATTTCTTAAACTCGCAAAAGCAGCCCTCGCCTATGTTGATCTTGGTGCCGCCATCGGCCGCCATTTAACTACCAAGATATTGGAAGCCTTCAACATTCTCCACTGCTTGCCCATCTACCGTAAAGCTGGAAGGGTTGACCGTGTTTACATTTGGTAAACGATTTTCTTGTTGACGTTGATGGTAGGACATGCAACGTCATCAGCCAATTTGAAGTCATTTAGGTGCTCCATGGTAATTTATTTATTCAGTTTCGTCAAACGACGTAGACTAGTACATATACATACAGTTTTTGTTTCATTTCTTAAAGCTATAGTACATATTGTTAATAAAATACATATAAGAAAATATATAAATAGTGTATGCTGGTGGATGTATGTATAATTTGTGCTTTTAAAATATTTTAAGTACTACTACTGATGTTATTTCTTATAGTGTTAAAATATTTCTTTAAATTATGCCGCGACATAGTTAAGTCAATAGTTTCACAGTGTTGATTATAAATGTTCATGATTTGATTCAAAGGTTCATTTTTGGCATAGTTTGTGCGACTATGGGTAGTTTTAAACAAGTATCGATTTCGCAATTGCAGTGAGGGTATGTAAAAGTTTAATTTTGATAAGATTTCAGTTGAATCAATTCGCTGCGAAACGATGGCGTTAACAATTAAAACCATTGCAGTTTCACGACGCTTTTTCAGTGTTTGAATATTGATAAGCCTACAGCGCGCTTCATAAGATGGAAGAGGAAATGTAGTGTAGTCCAACCTAATTTTCGAAGAGCATATAATAGAAATTGCTTTTGTACTGATTCTATTCGATCGAAATGCTTACTTTGAAATGGGGACCAGACAATGTTACAATATTCCAGAATTGACCTAACATAGGCAACATAATGGGCTGCCACAACAATCCACGATTTGGTTCACGGTCAATCGCACCTACCAGGATCTTGTCGATTACGACGAGGAACAGCAGCGGTGATAGTATACATCCTTGCCACACTCCAGCAACGACCAGGTTGGGATCGAAAAAAAAACACCGCTGTGCAGTACTCTGCACGAAAATGCCCTGTACTGTGCTTCAATGAGGTCGATGATTTTCTCAGGGAGACTCTGTCTCTCTCGTTTGTCGGGTGAAGATCACTGCGTCCAGATTTTAGAACTATGTATTGTGATATACCCTTTTGCTGTGAGGTACGCAAGTTATCTCAGTAACATGTTTGTCACTGAGATACCTTGGTATCGACTGAACTTGACCCTTGCACCTGAGGGCTTCCCACATGTTTCCGTGATTGAGACGGTCGACAGCTTCTTCGTAATTAATGAACACCACGTAGAGAGACTCTTGGAATGGATTTGACGCGCCCTTCTTGTAACAAACCATCCCGTAGAAAGCTTGACAAGTAATGTGAATTTCATTATTCACCTTGTTGGATCATACTGTTGGAAGGAGATTCTCTTAAACCCGCGGATTTCGCGTAAGTGTATCTACTTACGGGTCCGCCGCATCCCCTTTTGGCCCTTCATACAGCGGTATGTTGAATTCAAAGTGGTAATGAAATTTAATCTTTACTGTTAAGTGGAACTGCATGCAGAGCAAGACTCAAGCTAGGATGGTGGCTACCTACATACATACATACATACACCACGTAGAGAGACTCTTGGAATTCATTGATTTGCTCCAAGATGATACGGAGCGTGACCAGATGGTCCACACAGGATCGTCCGGCACGGAATCTTGCTTGCTGCCGTCGGAGAGTTGCGTCAATCTTCTCCTGTATCCGGTTAAGGATCACTTTGCAGAGGACTTTGAGAACGATACACAGTAATATGATGTCCCGCCAATTAACGTATACAGTTAGGTCACCCTTTTTGGGTACCTTTACTAAGACGCCTTGCATCCAGTCGGCCGGGAATATCAATATTTCAGAATAATTGATGTAGCAGTTGTGCGGATACTACGGGATCAGCTTTGAGCATCTCAGCTCAGCTAATATGCGATCGACCCCTGGGGCCCTGTTCGATTTCATGCAACGAATGGCTGTTTCTATCACTTGCACTGATGGAGCTTCGGTGTTGACAAGGGCAATGCGTCGAGCCCTTGGCGAATCATGCTGAGGTGTTGATGGCGTGCCCGACACTTGAAAAAGGTTACCAAAGTGCTCGAACCAGCATTTCAACTGGTCAGCCGGGTTGGTTAATAATTGTCCAGACGTGTTTTTCACGGGCATCGTAGCTTTCATCTTAGTCCTTACTAAGGCGACGTCAAACATCGCCGGTGTTTGGGGCTTTGACGCCTTTGTCGGCTGGGGAGGCCCCCACGTCTACATGAGCGTCCCGCCTACATGAGCGTTTCACTGCCTTCTCGAGAGCCGAATAGCGCTGACGGGCTACGACTTTGGCTCCTTGTGTTTTCGCTCGCTCTATCGCGGCTTTGGCGTCCCTTTGCTCCTCCATCTTGCTCCAGGTATTATCTGTGATCCACTGCTTTCTCCTTGTGCGTAGCTCAACCAAATTATTATCGCCGGTGCCGTTCTCGATGGTGCTTTATTGATCTTCTACGCTTCCACCTTCCGGAATGTCCGCAGCACGGTTCTCTAGCTCCTCGATGAAGGACCTTTTCATCGCAGCGTCTTCCAGTCGGCGTGTGTTGAATCGGCGCCCTATTTTCTCCTCCTGTCGATGGATCCTAGCAATGCTATTAGGAGATGATGGTCAGACGCAATTCCGGCGTTACGTTTGTTTCGGACATCAAGAAGACTTCGTCTCCATTTTCGTCTGATGCAGATGTTGTCGATTTGATTTTCCGTGACGCCATCACGAGAAATCCATGTCTTTTTGTGCACTGGTCGATGAGGAAATAGCGATCCCCCAATTACCATGTCATTGTTGCCACAAAACTCTACAAATAGCTCACCTTTTAGCTCATTTCTCCGAGACCATAGCGTCCCAAGACGTGCTCATAGTCCGAGTTGTCGGAACCCAATGTGATTTAAAGAAGGTGAGGAGGAGGTTGCAGTACGCCTAACATAAACAAATTTGGAGGGGAGGGCATGACGTCATACCGGCTCATCACTAGACCGAACCGACCGAACCATTTGGTTTCCGTAGAACATTCGTTTCTGAGAGATGTATTAAGCAATCCTGCACAAATTTGCACAAATAAATTTACACCGGAAAAATAATTGTTCATCGACACTCAATTGATTCTACCATCTGAAATTGAAACAAATGAGCGATTCCACGAACAAGTGGGAAATTTTTCCAGTTTTTATTTTTTGTATTTTTTGATTTGCATGGAACCTTGCATACAAGTTTTTGGGGAACAAAAACGCCGTTTTGCATACTTGGTTCGCCATTTTTAATCTAGCCTTACTTATGAGAAGGGCCTATGAAAAATGCACATGATATCTTCAAAAAATTGTATCTCGAAAACGGTTTGTCCGATCGGTTTGGTGTCTTCGGCGAAGTTTTAGACAATTGTTGGTGCTATATGGAGAAAATATGCACGGTAAAAAAATATGTTTGGTTTTTGTGATTTGAACTAAAATATAGTTTTTCCCTCAAAAGTGACATGTCAATATTTTTTTTATTATCCTTATGTTATAGCTGACTGAAAATGCTACCTAGTGCACAGTGGGTTCTTCTGAAGAAAAATAGGTTACAATGAAAAAAAAAATGTTTTAAAAAATTACGGTTTTCAAAAAAAGCTATTAAGTAAAGTCAAAAAAGTTTGTCGCCCTAATTTTATGAAAGTACATCAAATTTGCAAGAAAAAGTACTTCGGTAACATTTTTCTAAGATGCACCGTTTAGAAGATATTACTAATTTAATATTGATTTTTTTGATAACTTAATAAGTTTTAGCCCTTTTCGAATGTACTCCGTGTTTCTCCAGTTTCAAAAGTATTTTTTTCGGAAAGATTGGAAAATTTTGAGTTAAAATGGCACTGACAGCTTAAAGATTTGAGTGAAATTCTCTGCCTTAAAAGTATTTTGAAAAACAAGTTACAAAATCCCACTATCAGGAACAATGATTTCTTCCAGTGGTTTTTGGTGTATTGTGTTGAAAATGTGCATTCAACTCTTGCATATCGCAAGCTCCTCAATTAGCAAGATTCAAAAGAGCGAATAAGGCTTATTTTTCAGGGGTGGTATTTGTGCGCAATAAAAAATAACATTATACTTTGTACATCAGTTTATTTTTATTCCTGTATTTTTATCAAATTATTGTTTACACAACTTTCTTAACAATATCGAATATTTTGGCATCATTGTCAGGGCAGTTTGAATAAAGCTTTGCCTTTATTGTATTTTCTGATAGAGGAAGAAATGAGTGGAATTTTTGAGTTCCTTGAATTGTTTTTGCATTATTATATTGATTATTTAGCTGCAAAGACATATTTTCGTATTCTTCTGTAGTAGAATAACAAAATGACAACTTTGTAAGTTCTTCTTCTTTTCGTTTGTTTGCCCAATTAAACAACTCTCTTGCAGTCTTTATCGGGTGTTCGCGTTCTTTGGCTAAACTTGCTCTGGTAGCCATGCGTTTTATCGTACCTCCAATAGCATCGCATGGACCTTTTCCGTGCGATGTTGCGAAGAAATGCCATTCAGCGTCAATACCATACTTTGACTTAAACTTACAAAGGCTAGAAAAGTTTTTTCGGTTTTTATACTGTGAAGCAGCACCATCTGACATAAAATAAATTTTTTTCATGTTTTTATTTTGATCAATTTGTAAAAAGTTCATCATTTTATCAATAAACAAATTAACAGCGACTGAATCATGTCTTAGTTCTTCTGAAATTATAATGAAGCTAAAATGTTTAATTTGCCTATTTTCAGTATAATATATTACGAAAGGATGGATTGTGGCCTGTTGCACGTTTCAATGGTGTGATTGAACTTCATCCTGCAAAACGAAGCTGTAATTTTCAGAAAAGTCACAAATAGCCAAAAATTCACCATCTTGCAAATTTTGTTTTGTAGTTTTCAAAAAATTGGATTGTTCGGTTTTTACAAAATCATGCGGAATCAAACTTTCTAATTTTGAGCTGAAAAATGTAACAAAGTCATCGGTTTGCTTTACAATAGTTTCTAAATCACATCTGTCAGTGGTAACCCATTGTTCGAATGAAAGCTTTTCAACAAAGTTTTCTTCCAGTTGTTTCAATAAACTGTCTTCTAAAACTGAGGTATCTGGGCAGTTTTTACATCTTCGTAGATGGCAATGAGTTGTCTTATTTTCGCAAAGTAATCTATTCGTCAATGTTTTTAGATCATTCAAGACATTGTATTTTTTTAAGCTATGTAGAATTAAATTGACATTTTCATGCGTAGTGCAAACGCAAACATTATGTGTTCCTGTGATAGTCAATAGTTTACATTGCCTTGGCCGGAGGCTTGCAAATGATGAAAACCCTATTTTTACATTGACGTACACTTCATTAAAGCGATTAAAAGCTTCTCTTAATGTCATCATTAACAATCTTTTCTGAACAGCTAATCTCTTATTTCCTGTCTTTACGCTAACAAAATCTCTTTGGCCTGGCATTGCACGGCTTATATAATCGTCCTCAAAAAAATTCAAAACCA
This sequence comes from Aedes albopictus, assembly GCF_035046485.1. Lineage (NCBI taxonomy): Eukaryota > Metazoa > Arthropoda > Insecta > Diptera > Culicidae > Aedes > Aedes albopictus. The sequence goes on from NC_085138.1 coordinate 173,571,411, forward strand.
GTTCTTTTGTTTCATTACTCAAAGCTTTTCCAGAGCTTGAACCTTGAGATGAATCTAATACATTATTTTTTTCCTTTCTTGCATCTGATGCCATATTTCTACTAGTTTTAAATTCGTCTACAATTTTTTGTACTGACCATGATTGATAGTTTTTCTTGCCTTGTGGCTGAATTTAAAAATTTAATTTTCATATTTTCTATGACTTCATTAAACTCGTTTGCTTTTTCTGTTTTAGCGTCTAATTTAAAAAGATTTCTTCGTACACCTTCGACGATTTCAGCGCACTTTTTTTCAGGATAGTGAACATTTTTAACCTTACCTAAATCTATAGGCGAAACACGAATAGCTGCTATTCCTCGGTTGAATATTTCGACGTCTACAGGCATCGTGAAGTCTTCATTTGATTGAATTGTGCTTAGCGTTGACGCTGATGGTATCGTGACCAAACTTTCATAGCTTTGCGAATCAGGTACAACAGGTATGGTCTGAACAGTTGGCATCCTTGAGCCACCGGCTACGCTTTGTTCTTCGTTTTGGGTGAGGTGAGCTCTTGAATCAATATGTAGACGGCAAGACGAACAAATACGAAAATCCTTGGTGTTCAGTGTGGATACCTTGGAAAATCCAATTGACTTTAGTTTTTGGATGATACCATCCGTGAGATATCGCAGCTCTTTCGAACACTGAATGTCTTTGAATGGACGAATACATCTGATTTTACTCATTTTGTAATCTGTAACATAGAAAATATTTTCCAATTGTTAGTTTAAAATATCACGAAAATATCACAACACATATAATTAAAATGTGTATTTAAAACTTACCTTTGCACCAAAACGTGTTACACTTTCCTTTACAATTATTATGTTATCAAACAACACTGGATCTAGTTCAAAAAACACTGGATTATTAGCTGAAATTACTATGAAATCACTATGCTTCTAGCAACCTTCCTGCATTTACTGTTTGGTTTTCCCTAGTAGATACTGGATGAATTCAGAACCGAGTCAGACATTATTATACAGCTCACGGGTATAAATCATAGAATGCTGGGTAAAGACTGCTGGAAGATAGGTAGAGTTGAACGCTCAGGTATCGTCAGGTACGAGTTTGGAGAGTTGGAGCGAGGTAGATTTGCTGGCGTAGGTATATTGTTATTGAAGAAGATTGTAAATTGTATATACCTGGAATGAATAAAGAGTGCGGCGGTTGTTGATTGAGGTATCAGTCGGCAGCCGTCTAGTTTGATGGAAGGTGACTTATAATTTACTAATATTATACCAATTTTAATGAAAATTGGCTGAAATCTTGCGAAAAGCTGGAATTATACTAATGTCATCGTGTCAGACTACGTTGATTTGATCCACTTTTTTTGTTTATTGATCTTTGTTCTGCCGCTTGTGTTGTGTGTAAGAGGTAGCGGTCGCGTTCGAATGAAATAAAGCAAGCTGACACCCGACCGCGACAACGAAACGAAGGCAGTGAAAAGTGTCGAATGTTTACAAGCCTGGGCCAGCGTGGCCATGGTGGACTAGTTCCAACAAAGACCATGTGATTGTAAACATGTAACTGTACGTAGTACAGCTACTTGGTATCTAATTACCTGTATCTAATACTTATTAGCACGTTTTCAGCAGAAGGCAATAAAAACCACTGGAAGAAATCATTGTTCTTGATAGTGGGATTTTGTAACTTGTTTCAAAATACTTCTAAGGCAGAGAATTTCACTCAAATCTTTAAGCTGTCAGTGTCATTTTAACTCAAAATTTTCCAATCTTTCCGAAAAAAATACTTTTGAAACTGGAGAAACACGGAGTACATTCGAAAAGGGCTAAAACTTATTAAGTTATCAAAAAAAATCAATATTAAATTAGGAATATCTTCTAAATGGTGCATCTTAGAAAAATGTTACCGAAGTACTTTTTTCTTGCAAATTTGATGTACTTTCATAAAATTAGGGCGACAAACTTTTTTGACTTTACTTAATAGCTTTATTTGAAAACCGTAATTTTTTAAAACATTTTTTTTTCATTGTAACCTATTTTTCTCCAGAACAACCCACTGTGCACTAGGTAGCATTTTCAGTCAGCTATAACATAAGGATAATAAAAAAATATTGACATGTCACTTTTGAGGGAAAATCTATATTTTAGTTCAAATCACAAAAACCAAACATATTTTTTTACCGTGCATATTTTCTTCATATAGCACCAACAATTGTCTAAAACTTCGCCGAAGACACCAAACCGATCGGACAAACCGTTTTCGAGATACAATTTTTTGAAGATATCATGTGCATTTTTCATAGGCCCTTCTCATAAGTAAGGCTAGATTCAAAATGGCGAACCAAGTATGCAAAACGGCGTTTTTCTCCCCCAAAGACTTGTATGCAAGGTTTCATCCAAATAAAGATATATGAAAATTACTCGTTGCTGAAATGATATGGAACCGCTCAAATGATGAAGTTAACACATTGAAACTGCATCTCCTCCATTTTGTTCAAGTTTGGAATACACTGCTTTCAGCAACATTTTTCCCGTTAAGTGGCTTTCTGGCCAGTTGGCATGCATCGTTCAGTTCGCGTATGAGTCTATCACATCCTTTTTAGCATTTTCTCGTCCTACAATAAATTAAATGTGAAGAAAAATCAGAATAAAGTTAATAACGAAAAGTTTACCTACGCTAGCAGAGTCTCACACGGGCGACATTTTTTTTCCATGTTTGTGTATGCTTGCATAACAAGTTTCATGTCTCCCTTGGAAACAAGAGCGCAGTCACACTTTTGAAATGATCGACACAAAGTGAAATCAAATTTGCGAATGCTCTGTCATCATATTTTTATTATTATGTGTTGCGCGAAAATTTTTGAGCGCAAGTGCTTGTATACCTCCGCCAGTACGGTAAATCGTGTTGGTGTTTTCGGCGCAGTATTCTTTGGCCCATTCGCGCACTTATTGTAAAAGACACCAGAACGATTAAACGTACGAGCGGAGGTCTATTAGCGATTTTGTACCATTTTCGCTCTCTATTTTCTTGCAACGGATAATATTGAAGATGCGTTATGATATCTATTGGTCCCCCAACAATGTTTACAAACAAAGATACAAACTTGGGTACAAAAAATATGCTGTTTAAATAAAATAATGATTTTTGTACTTTTCTCTGAATTATGCTCAAAAGTGTGTACATCGTTTTAAGAGTGACGCCCTTTTCGTGAAAATTTGATAACAACTTTTATAGGGCACTGCATAAAATTCTCGCCTTCTCTTTTACTCCTACAGAAATTTTGTAAACAACAAGGCCAAGAAACGTCAAAATTCCATACAAAATCAAAACAGTGCAGTGCCCTATAGGGCACTGCATGAAATTCTCTCCTTCTCTTTCACTCTTACAGGAGTTTTGTAAACAACAAGGCCAAGAAACGTCAAAATCCCATACAAAATCAAAACAGTGCAGTGCCCTATGACGTCGGTCGTTGTCAAGAAAGATTAGGTTGCTATGAAGGAAGAAGAAATGTGCACTAACACATGCAAACCTTAGTGTATTACACAAAACGATCTCTTCACCTTATTTACATCACATTGGTCGGAACCAACCTTCGCGTTGAAGTCGCCCATGAGGATCTTTATATCACCTTTCGAAATCTTGTCCACAACAGCCTTCAGTTGGCTGTAAAAGTTCTTTTTGTCTTGCATTTCGGGAGCATTGGTTGGCACGTAACATTGGAACATGGTAAGATTTCGAACCCGTGTTCTCAATCTGGCTACAATTATCCTCTCATTAATAGATTTCCACTTCATGAGCGTAGCGTGGGCGTGAGCGCTGAGCAGTAATCCAACTCCACGGTGGCGAGGAGCATGTTCATCTCGTAGACCAGAGTATAGCAGAATTTGACCCGACGCCAATCTGTGTTCTCCAAGTCAACGAACTTCACTCAGTTCCAGGATCTCAAGCTTCATACGGCATGCCGGTGCCGAATTGGCTAATTCTGCCAGTTTACCCTGCTGTGCTAGGGTTAATACATTCCAAATTCCAATTAGTGTACATTGTTTTGCGCTAAAAGTTGTTGCCGTTGAAACAGTTCGTAATCTTTCATTCTCGGTTTCTGTAACGGTTTTTGGGTTTCGAAAACAGTGTAAACCTATCCACCATGGTGGGGCTGCCACCTTAGGTATAGCTTCCGGTGGAGGAGTATTTCATATTTAGACGCTGGATTCCAGAACAGACGCTGTTTTAGCTGCACCTCCTTGGTGAACAGACGCTCGGAACGTACCTTCTTAATCTAGCTGAAGTCAGAAGGACAAAAGTGCCCAGGCTGCACTACAAGCTAAGCACACAACTCTTAGCTGCTGGATGTCTTCGTCATCACTTGACCCGTGGAACCATGAGGTAGGAACTAGTGAGGATCAGAGCTATGTTGGACGCTCTCCTTTACTTTCTCCTTTCACCGTTTTGCAACCGTTTTACGAAATCCAGCCAACTTTTCTGTTTTGTGGATGACATGGATATTGTTGCTAGAACATTTGGAACGGTGGCAGAACTGCACACCCGCAAGTTGTCTACAACCTTGAAAACCCTGGAAAATATGGATTTATCAGGGATTTTATTTCACCTGGAAAAAACTGGAATTCTCAGGGAATTTTGTAGTCAATCAGGGATTTTCTATTGGAAAGGAAGAAGAGATTATCGCTACTGAATCTTATCTTGGATCTTGTACGAGATATAGCTTGAGTTGCTTTGGAGTGGTTCGATTCTGTTTTGATGTACGAAGTTCGTCATATGAAGTGAGGATCAGAGTGAGTTTCGTTCAGCATTAACCATCTTGAAATTGCACAACTCTAACGGCAATCCAGCTGATGATCAGAGTCGGGGTTAGCGCTACGATAAATCCCGGTGTTGATATTGTTTGAGAAGTATCGTCCATTGATTGGTCAGAACGTGGTCAATTTGGTATCCAGATGCAACGGTCGGTAAAGAAAGCTGAGTTTGTGCTTCGAATTTGAGAATTTTTATTTGAATAACAAAACTTGATTTTCTCTTGTTTTTTTTTTCAATCCGAGTTAGATTCTACTTTTACCGAGAACTCCCATAAATAATTCAATGCAGTTCACCAAAGCTCGTAGGAAGCCGCATACGATAACTTAATAAGCAGCTTATGTTCCCACGCTCGTAAAAACTGTCCAACTAGCTTCATCATAAATTTACCGAGATTCATCTTTCTAAAGCACTCAAAGTTTTCCTGCTCTAGCCTTGTTCTAGCTGGAACCGTTCCGCTAAAATTAGCACTACTCCTGCCCGACCAGCAGTAGTTATTGCCTCCTAGCGTTGTTGGTCGCTTCGCTTCCAGTGTCTCCTCATTATGCTACATTAATAATTCAATTACCACCAACGCACGGAAAATTGCATTCCATTTACACCTCTGCTTGCTTGCATATATCGTTGACGTGCTTTTGCTGACTGCTGCTGCAGTGACTGGTCAACGCCCTTGCTTGCTCTTTTTGCGCAGAGAGCAGCGAGCGTGCGCTGGTGGACGGACAACGACACTCGGACGACGTGAAATTTGCTGCCAATACCGATTTTCGCGCGCCATTCGAAGTCCCGGTGTCAGCGGCCGTCATGTGGATGGCACGGCCAAGATCATTGGCTTATGCAAAATATTTATACGGATTGAATAATGGGGAAACGGTGCGTGGTGCGGTGTGTGGTGGCAGCGCCAGCGGGGCGAACGCCTCCGCGAGGTCTAAATATGAATGTCAGTTTTCTGTCGGTTAGCGCTGCGAGTGCATGAAAAATTAGTCGAAATGGAAAATCGATGAAGGAAGCTTGGAATAACACGGGACGGTTTTCCAAATAAACAAACTGGGCGATGCTCTGTCGTGCCGTGCCGCCCGCCGACGTGGCCCGGGATGCGTTTTAGTATGTATTTACGGATGAGAGGAAAGATGATGAACAACCCGTCAGCGCAGCAGTGGTTCAATAACTGCAAGACGGGGCGGCGACCGCCATGAAACAATAATAAACAAACCCGTTTCTGGATTACTGTATTTTTTCGGCTGAAAACTGTTGTCATATCAGCGGCGTGCTTAGGAAAAAATCGACTTTCTCTAGACATAACTAATGAATGTATGTTTGTTGAAGGGCTTTCTTTATAGTAGGCAGTTGTTGCTCCCTGCTGTACTGACGTAATCATTTCTCTCGCTCCCTAGATGCTCCCTGCCTGCGTGTTTCAGGTGTTCGATGTAGTGCTGCTTCCACCTTTCGATCACTTCATGTCCGTTAGTGAAGATGCTCCTGCCATTTCGACTCGCGGCACGAAGCTTTTGAGGGACGCGTTGAGCTTCCGGTAAAGGGTGATACGGTCAAAATTTGGTCACACAATTTTTTCATAACTCTAGACTGCGTACACCAAAACAGCTGAATTTTGGACCAGTAATGCTACCTTATATGTAGCTTATACCATAAAATTTTCATCAAAATCGATTGAGTATTGGTTGATATATAGATAAAACCATCGACCTACCTTTTTAAAATTTTGTACAAAGGCGCTCCATAGTAAATTTTCGGAAATTTAAGGTCAGTAAAGCACAATTTTGATTATAGAACTACCAATACTGCTCCGATTTTTATCAAAATTCTACAGTATAGTACTATTATGAAAATATGTTCTTAGTAAAATTTTGAGCTATTTTGTATGAATACTTTCATAGTTGTAGCAGTTTGAATATGAAAAAAACTGACCAGGTGCCAGTTAAGCAAATATAACTTTGTAACGATTGGATCAAATTGAATGAAATTTTTACACAACATTTTGATATGCATACTTCACATACAGAAAATTTTTCATTGAAATCGGTTAAGTATCTCTGGCTCTATAAATAAAACAGTAAAAATGTGTGAATCCTCTTTGCACAAAATTTTAAATTTGCAGATCCCAGGGTTCAACAATATCTCCGCAAATACTAGACCGATTTTGATTAAAATTTTATGGTACAAGCTATATATAATGTACCATTACTGATCCAAAAATCAGCTGTTTTGGTGTACGCAATCTAAAGTTATGAAAAAAAATGTGTGACCAAAATTTGACTTGACTTGACAAAATTTGATAAAATTTGACCACCTAAACAAATATAACTTTGTAACGGGTGGATCAAATTGAATGAAATTTTTACACAAAATTTTGATATGTGTACTTTACATACAGAAAAATTTTCATTGAAATTGGTTCAGTATTTCTGGCTCTATAAATAAAAGAGTAAAAATGTGTTCTTATTTTTTAATCCTCTTTGTACAAAATTTTAAAATTGCAGTTTTCAGGATTCACAATATTTCCGCTAATACTAAACCGATGTTGATGAAAATTTTATGGTATAACCTACATATAATGTACCATTACTGGTCCAAAAATCAGCTGTTTTGGTGTACGCAGTTTCAAGTTATGAAACAAATTGTGAGACCAAATTTTGATCGTATCTCCCTTTAGAACTTTACTTGTGAACGGCACGACAGTTCCATTTGTTCGCACTCCGCTTCTTCAAGGCGTTTTTTTTCTCCCGGAAAAGTCGGGTCTGCTGTTTCTGCATTCTTTTGTATCGTTCCACGTTCTGCCGAGTCCCGTGCTGCAGCATGACCACCCTGTGTCTTTCTCTTCCACAATCCTTCTTACAATCATCGTCGAACCAATCGTTCCTCCGGCTCCGTTGCACATACCCAACGTTG